>NW_027521447.1:0-83422 GCF_052094955.1 Ictidomys tridecemlineatus
GAGAAGTTAGGGTTTCCATATATGGGGTCGTGTCACCTGCCTTATTTTTCTTTTTTCTTCCAGATCTCCCAACCATTTTATAACGTTTTTCTGTGTCAAATTCCTCTACCCTAAGCCATCAAGAGTCGTTCTTCATCTCTACCTGACCATGGTGGCACTGACCACAATAATGGTTTACATCAGAGTTGGTTCTATATAACAGATCTGAGGAGGTAGGTTGGATGTCTGACCTGAGGGAATTGAATATGTTGATGATGTCACAGCCCATGGAAAAAGAGACCTGATAATTCCTGGTGTGTAATGACCCAACAGAGACTTTAGGTTTTCGTGGCCTGAAATCAAATGTCTATGGAAAACTGAGCTTTGGAATAACACCATCGACCTTCAGGGTGGGAATGAACATTACAACATGACTACAGACTGCTGTTACTGACTGGAGTGGGAGACTTACAGAAAGAAAATGATAGGTTCAAGCATTATATTTCTCCTTCAAGTGAGGTTCAGATCATCAGAAATATATTCTCTCTGGAAACTGATAAAGGTTAATGTCATAATAAAACATCCAATTCTCCAAATTGCAGAAGTACAAAGAAAATTATAAATCCACAATTTCTCCAGGTCTCTCTTATGTCAATTAGGACATTAATGGGGGAATGATTGAGACCCTGTTAATTAGAATGGCAAAATACCAGTGAGACTAGACAAATCTCAGAGCCTTGAACCCTGAAATTTCCATTAACCCTTTTTGCTGTCAGAAGCAGGCCCTCCTCCCCGAGGAGACTAGCTTTCCCTAAATTGAAGACAATATGGTGACTCTACCTGGGCAGTTGTCTTTTTTTTTTTTTAAGAGAGAGAGAGAGAGGAGAGAGAGAGGTGAAGAGAGGGGAGAGAGAGAGAGGAGAGAGAGAGAGAGAGAGAGAGAGAGAGAGAGAGAGAGAGTGAGAGAGAGAAAGAGAGAGAGAGAGAGAAAGAGAGAGAGAGAATTTTTAATATTCATTTTCTAGTTTTCGGCGGACACAATATCTTTGTTGGTATGTGGTGCTGAGGATCGAACCCGGGCCATACGCGTGCCAGGCAAGCGCACTACTGCTTGAGCCACATCTCCAGCCCAATTGTCTTTAAGATGCTCATCCATCATCCCACATTGTCAACAGACTCTTAATTGGGGTCTGATCCTAGAACGCCTCAGGTAAGAGTATAAAATATAGCCCAGGAGAGTATAAGGGTCACACATAAATAAAAGGTAAATATTTTACTGTATTTTGTTAATATTAGCCTTAAGAATATATAAGAGAATTTGTTTGAGTCCTCTAGACCAAAGAAGTCAGGACATATTGCTGGATCATCTTGAATTCAGTCACAGGGACGTAATCACCAGAAATGTTAGGGCCAAGGATTTTCCTGAGCCACGGGGAGTGGCTATTAGACTCTCTTTGGTTGATGGACTGAAATCTAGACTCAGTGTTTGCTTAAGTTCAATGACCAATATGATTCTGAAATAATGGAGAGGATGGTGATCAGAAATAAATAAGGTATTGGATGGCGTGTTATGTGACCGCTTCCCTGGCCTCAGAGCTGTATCTCGAGGAGGGCCTGGAACACCAGCCTTCGCCAAGGCCTCGTGAACATGCATTCAGAATGCAGCACTAGTTCCTTGTGAAACCCGCACCCGCTGTCCTCGGCAGCCTGGGAAGACATTAACAGATGGCATCATTGAAACGGGCTCCCTGATTTCAGTGAGAATAAGGGGACCCTGAAGGAGAAGAGGCCATGTGGTGGAGCAGTAATCAGAACATTTGAATCTGTAGAGAATTTTGACAGTGGTAAATGATCGTGGTATTTATAGATGGAAAAATATGGGCACCCTTCTAGAATAGTGCCTGTCCCATGTAATGTGAAACTCTTCTTTTCACACTTCATTAGTGCAATGTAGTGGTCCATAATGGTGGGATTTGATGACACATATTTGAACATGAACACACAATAACCGTGAACTTTGGCCAATATCATTCCAATATTTCCCTTTTCCTCACCTCCTCCCCTGGTGCCTTGACTCTACTGATCTTCCTTCAACTTTCATGATGAGACTCCCTTCCCAACTTTTCTTCCTTTTCCCCCTCTAGCTTTAACAGAGGAAAAACATACAGCCCTTAACTTTCTGAGTTGCTTATTTCCCTTAATGTTCTGAAGATCCATACATCTTCCAGCATGACATAATTTCGTTCTTCTTTATGGCTGAATGAAATTCCAGTGTGCATATACCAGATGTTCTTTATCCATTCTTCCACTGATGTCACCTCGGCTGGTTCATGGGCATGTATGTGTCATTATAGTATGATGACTTCGATCCGCTGTGATAAATACCAAGCAGAGGTAGAGCTGGGTCGCAGGGTGATCCATGGCTACTCCTGAGGAGCCTCCATCCCGATTTCCACGGTGGTTGTGCTGATTTACATGCCCACCAACAGGGTGAGAGTGCTCATTTCTCTCCAATTCTCTCCTTGTCACACTCGTTTCTGTTTGTATTCTTGGTGGTTGCCTTTGTCACTGAAGTGAGATGAAATCTCACGGTAGTCTTGACTTGCAAGTATTTTCATATATTTGTTGGCCACTCACATATTTTCTTCTAAGACGTGTCTGTTTAGTTCATTTAGTTTCCCATTTGGTAATTGGGTTATTTGATAATTGGGTTATTTAATAATTGTGGGTTTGATGTTAACTTTTTTGATTTCTTTATTAATATTCTGAATATTCACTCTCTTTTAGAAGAGCACCTCATAAAGATTTTCTCCCTTTCCGTAAGTTCTCTCTTCATATTCTAATTGTCTTCTTTGCTGTGCAGAACCTTCTTAATTTGATGCCATCCTATTAGCTAACTTTTGGTATTATCTCCTGAGCTTTGGCATCCTATTGAGAAAGTCATTGCCTCTGCCTGTAGGTAGGAGTATTGACTTTGTTGTTCCTAGAAACTGCATAATTTCTGGTCTAGTGCCGGGGTCTTTAATGCATTTTGAGTTGATTTTTTGCAGAGTGAGCTATAGTTCAAGTCTCATTCTTCTGCATTTGGACAGGGATTTAGAAGGACTGTTTCAGAGAGTAGATGTTAAAGACTGGGGTAAAGAAGAACTGTTGCTGAGAGCAGAAGTTGGAGATTGAGGTGCAAAAGGTCTGTTACAGAAAGCAGAGTTTGGAGACTTGGGTGCACAAGGATCGTTGGAGAAAGCAGAGTTTTCAGACTGAGGTGAAGAATGACTGTTGCAGAGAGCAGATGTTGGAGACTGGGGTTCAGAATGACTGTTGCAAAGAGCAAAGGTTGGAGACTGGGGTAAAGAAGGATCGTTGCAGAGTGCAGAGGTTGGAGACTGGTGTGCAGAAGGACTTTAACAGAGAGCAGCGATTGGAGACTTGGTTGCAGAAGGATCTTGCAGAAAGCAGAGTTTGGAGACTGATGTGCAGAAGAAATGTAACAGAGAGCAGAGTTTGAAGACTGTTGTTCAGAAGGACTGATACAGAAAGCAGAGGTTGGAGACTAGGGTGCAGAAGGACCATTACAGAATGATTGTTGCAGAGAGAAGAGTTTTCAGACTTAGGTGAAGAAGGACTGTTGCAGAGAGCAGAATTCGGAGACTGAGGTGCAGCAGAACTATTACAGAGAGCAGAGTTTAGAGACTGGGGTGCAGAAGGACTGTTGCAGATAGCAGAGGTTGGAAACTGGGGTGAAAAATGACTGTTGCAGGGAGCAGGTGTTGGAAGCATGGGTGCAGAAGGACTAATTCAGAGAGTAGAATTTGGAGACTTAGGTGCAGAAGACCGTTGCAGAAAGCAGAGTTTGGAGACATGGGTGCAGAAGGACCGTTAGAGAGAGCAGAGGTTGGAGACTGCAGTACAGAAGAACTATTACAAAGAGCAGAGGTTAAAGACTGGGGTGAAGAAGGATTGTTGCAGAGAGCAGAGGTTGCAGAGATTGGACACTGAGGTGCAGAAGAAATGTTACAGAGAGCAGAGTTTAAAGACTGGGGTGCAGAAGGACTGATACCAATAGCAGAGTTGAGATACTGGGGTCCAGAAGAAACGTTACAGAGAGCAGAGGTTGGAGACTGCAGTACAGAAGGACTGTTACAGAGAGCAGATGATGCAGACTGTGGTGCAGAAGGACTGTTGCAGAGAACAGAAGTTGGATACTGGGGTGCATAAGGACCATTGCTGAGAGAAGGTGATAAAGACTAATGTGCAGAAGAATTGTTACAGCGAGCAGAGGTTGGAAACTTGTGTGCAAAAAAATCTTACACAGAGCAGAGGTTGGAGACTGGGATGCAGAAGGACTGTTGCAGAGAGAAGTGGTTGGAGACTGGGGTGCACAAGCATCATTACAGAGAGTAACTGTTGGAGAGTGGGGTGAAGAATGCCTTTTACAGAGAGTAGTGGTTGGAGACTGGGGTGCAGAAGGCCTGTTACAGAGAGCAGAGATTGGAGACTGGGTGCAGACGGAGTGTTTCAGTGAGCAGACTTTGCAGACTGGGTTTAAAAGGGTCCTACAAATAGCAGAGGTTGGAGACTGATGTACAAAAGGACTGTTACACAGAGCAGAGTTTGGAGACTAGGGTGCAGAAGAATTGTTGCAGAGAGCAGAGTTTTCAGACTGAGGTACAGAAGATCTGTTGCAGAGAGCAGATGTTGGAGACTGGGTGCACATGGACTGTTGCAGCGAGCATAGGTTACAGACAGGGTGCAGATGGATTGTTGCAGAGAGCAGAAGTTGGAGACTAGGGTCCAGAAGGACAGATACAGAGAGCAGATTTTGGAGACTGGGGTGAAGAAAGCCTGTTACAGAGAGCAGAGCTTTGAGACTGGGGTGCACGAGGACTGTTACAGAGAGCAGAGTTTGGAGACTGGGTTGCAGAAGGATCTTAAAGAGAGCAGAGGTTGGAGACTGAGGTCCAGAAGCACTGTTACAAAGAATAGAGTTTAGAGATTGAGTTGCAGAAGGATCGTAGCAGAGAGTAGAGCTTGGAGACTAGGGTGCAGAAGGACTGTTGCAGAGAGCAGAGGTTTTAGACTTGGGTGTAGAAGGACTGTTGCAGTTAAGAGAGGTAGGAGATTGGGATCCAGAAGGACCCTTAGAGAGAGCAGTGGTTGGGGACTGCAGTACAGAAGGACTGTTATAGAGAGCAGAGGTTGGAGACTGGGATGGAAAAGAACTGTTGCAGAGAGTAGATGTTGGAGACTATGGTGCAGAAGGACTGATGCAGAGAACAGAGGTTAGAGACTGGGGTGCAGAAGGACCGTTGAAGAGAGCAGAGGTTGGAGACTGGGGTGCATAAGAATCTTACAGTGAGCAGAATTTGGAGTCTGAGATGCAGGAGGACTGTGATAGAGAGCAGACATTGGAGACTGGGGTGCAGAAGTATTGTTGCAGAGAGCAGACGTTGGACACTGGGGTGCAGATGGACTGTTGCAGAGAGCAGAGGTTGGAGACTGAGGTGCAGAAGGACTGTTACTGAGAGCAGATTTTGGAGACTGTGGTCCAGGACTGATACAGAAAACAGATGTTGGAGACTGGGGTGCAGAATGATTCTTGCAGACTGCAGAGGTTGGAGACTGGGTTGCAGAAAGACTGTTGTATAGAGCAGAGGTTGGAGACTGTGGTTCAGAAGGACTGATACAGAAAGCAGAGTTTGGAGACTCGGGTGCAGAAGGACCATTACAGAGAAGAGAGGTTGGATACTGCGGAACAGAAGGACTGTTACAGAGAGCAGAGTTTGAAGACTGCGGTGCAGAAAGACTTTTGCAGAGAACACAGGTTGGAGACTGGAGTGCAGAAGGATCGTGGCAGAGAGCAGAGTTTTTAGACTGAGGTGCAGAAAGACTAATGAAGAGAGCAGATGTTTGAGACTAGGGTTCATAATGACTGTGGCAGAGAGCAGAGTTTGGAGACTTGTGTGCATATGGACTGTTCCAGAGAATAGATGTTGGAGACTGGGGTGGAGAAAGCCTGTTACAAAGAGCAGAGTTTGGAGAAGCGGTGCAGAAGGACTGTCACAGAGAGCAGAGTTTGGAGATTGGTTTTCAAAAGGATCTTACAGAGAGTAGAGTTTGGAGACTGAGATGCAGAATAACTGTTACAGAGAGTTGAGTTTGAAGACTGACTTGCAGAAGGACAATTGCAGAGAGCAGAGGTTGAAGACTGAGGTGCAGAAGGACTGTTAAAGAGAGCAGAAGTTGGAGACTGAGGGGCAGAAGGACTGATACAGAATGCAGAGTTTTAAGACTGGGTTGCAGAAGAACCATTACAGAGAGCAGAGTTTGGCGACTGAGGTGCCAAAAGAACATTGAAGATAGCAGAGTTTGGAGACTGGGGTGCAAGGATCTCCCAGAGAGCAGAGGTTGGAGACTGGGGTGCAGAAGGATTGTTACAGAGAGCAGTGGTTGGAGACTGGGTTGCAAAAGGACTGTTGCAGAGAGCAAGGAAAGAGACTGAGGTTCAGAAGGACTCTTACAGAGACCAGAGGTTGGAGACTGAGGTACAGGACTGATACAGAAAGCAGAGGTTGGAGACTGGGGTGCAGAAGAACCGTTACAGAGAGCAGAGATTGGAGACTGGGGTACAAAAGGACTTTTACAGAAAGCAGAGATTGAAGACTGGGGAGCAGAAGGACTGTTGCAAGAACAGAGGTTTAAGACAGGGTTGAAGAAGGACCATTGTAGAGAGCAGAGGTTGGAGACTGAGGTGCAGAAGGAGTGTAACAGAGAGCAGAGTTTGGAGACTGCGGTTCAGAAGAACTGTTACAGAGAGTAGAGTTTGGAGACTGGGTACCGAAGCATATTACAGCAAGCAGAGGTTGGAGACTGGGGTTAAGAAGGACTGCTGCAGAGAGCAGTATTTGGAGACTGGGGTGTAGAAGGATTGTAACAGAGAGTAGAGGTTGGATACTGGGGTTCAGAAGGACTTGTGCATAGAGCAGAAGTTGGAGATTTGGGTGCAGAAGGAACTGTTGCAGAGAGCAGAGGTTGGAGACTGAGATGCAGAACGACTGTTATAGAGAGCAGAGGATTGAGACAGAAGTGCAGAAGAAATGATTCAAGAAGCCGAGGTTGAATACTGGGGTACAGGAGGACCATTAGAGAGAGCAGATTTTGGAGTCTTTAGTACAGAAGGACTCTTACAAAGAGCATAGGTAGGAGACTGGGGTGCAGAAGGACTGTTGCAGAGAGTAGATGATGGAGACTGGGGTCCAGAAAACCTGTAGCAGAGAGCAGACGTTAGAGACTAAGGTGCAGAAGTACAGTTACACAGAGCACAGTTTGGAGACTGGGGTGCAAAAGGACTGATACAGAAAGCAGAGTTTGGAGATTCGGGTGCAGATGTATCCTTACAGAGAGCAGAGTTTCGAGAATGCAGTACAGAAGGACTCTTACAGAGAGCAGAGTTTGGAGACTGGGGTGGAGAATGACTGTTGCAGATAGCAGATGTTGGAGACTGGGGTGAAGAAGGAATGCTGCAGAGAGCAGAGGATGGAGACTAGGGTGCGCAAGGACTGTTGCAGAGAGCAGAGGTTGCAGACTGAGTTTCAGAAGGACTCTTACAGACGGCAGTTTGGAGACTGTGGTGCAAAACGACTGATACAGAAAGCAGAGGTTGGATACTGGGGTGCATAAGGACCCTTACAGAGAACAGAGGTTGGAGACTGCGGTACAGAAGGACTGGTACCGAGAGAAGAGGTTGGAGACTGGGGTGCAGAAGAACTGATGTAGCGAACAGAGGTTGGAGACTGGGGTGCAGACGGATTGTTGAGTCGAGCAGTGTATGGAGACTGGGGTATAGAAAAACTGTTGCAGAGAGCAGAGGTTGGAGACTGGAGTGTAGAAGGACTGTTGCAGAGAGCAGACGTTGGAGACTGGGGTGCAGAAAGATCGTTTGTGCGAACAGAGTATGGAGACTGGGGTGTAGAAGGACTGTTACAGAGAGCAGAGGTTGGAGACTGGATTGTCGAAGGACTGTTTCAGAGAGCAGATGTTGGAGACTTGGGCACAGAAAGACTGTTACATAGAGCAGAGATTGGAGACTGAGGAACAGAAGGACTGTTACAGAGATTAGAGTTTGGAGACTGGGGTGCAGATGGATTATTGCAGAGAGCAGTGTTTTCAGACTGAGGTACAGAAGAACTGTTGCATAGAGCAGATGTTGGAGACTGGGGTTCACAAGGACTGTTGCAGCGAGCAGAGGTTTGAGACTGGGTTGCCAAAGGATCTTTGCAGAGAGAAGTGGTAAGACACTGAGGTGCAGAAGGATTGTTGCGGATAGCAGAGGTTCGAGACTGGGGTGCAGAAGGATCATTACAGAGACCAGAGTTTAGAGACTGGGGTGCAGAAGTAATGTTGCAGTGAGCAGAGGCTGGAGACTTGGGTGCAGAAGGACTTTTGCAGACAGCAGAGGTTGGAGACTGGGGTGCAGAAGGACTGTTGCAAAGAGCAGAGGTTAAAGACTGGGGTGCAGAAGGACAGTTAAAGATAGCAGACGTTGGAGACTGGGTTGCAGATGGACTGATACAGAGAGAAGAGGTTGGAGACTGGAGTGCAGAAGGCCTGTTACAGAGAGCACAATTTGGATACTGGGGTGATGAAGGACTGTTACAGAGAGCATAGGTTGGAGACTTGGGTTTACAAGGACTGTTGCAGCTATCAGAGGTTTCAGACTGGGATGCAGAAGGCCTGTTACACAGAGCAGAGTTTGGAGACTGGGGTGCAGAAAGACTGTTACAGGGAGCAGATTTTGCAGACTGGGTTTCAGATAGGTCTTACAGAGAGCAGAGTTAGGAGACAGACATTCACAAAGACTGTTACAGAGAGCAGAGGTTGGAGACTGCGGTGCAGAAGAATTGTTGCAGAGAGCAGATTTTTCAGACTGAGGTACAGAAGAACTTTTGCAGAAAGCAGATGTTGGAGACTGGGTTGCAGAAGGATCGTTGCAGAGAGCAGAGTTTGGAGACTGGGTTGCAGATGGAATGATACAGAGAGCAGAGGTTGGAGACTGGGGTGCAGAAGCCTGTTACAGAGCAGAGTTTAGAGACTGGGGTGCAGAAGGATCTTACAGAGAGCAGAGTTTTGAGACTGAGGTGCAGAAACACTGTTACAGAGAGTAGAGGTTGGAGACTGAGGTGCAGAAGGATCCTTGCAAAGAGCAGAGGTTGGAGACTGAGGTGCAGAACGATTATTACAGAAAGAAGAGGTTGGAGAATGGGGTGTAGAAAAATTTTGCTGAGAGCAGAGGTTTTAGAATGGGGTGTAGAAGGACTGTTGCAGAGAGGAGAGGTTGGAGATTTTGGTCCACAAGGACTGTAACAGAGAGCACAGTGTGGAGACTGGGGTGGAGAAGGACTGTTGCAGAGAGCAGATGCTGGAGACTGGGGATCAAAAGGAAAGTTGCAGAGAGCAGAGGATGGAGACTGGGGTGCAGAAGTATCCTTGGGGTGAGCATAGTATGGAGAATGGGGTGTAGAAGGAGTGTTACAGAGAGCAGAGGTTGGAGACTAGGGTTTAGAAGGACTTTTTCAGAGAGTAGACGTTGGAGACTTGGGTGAAGAAGTATTGTTGCATAGAGCAGAGGATGGAGACTCAGATGCAGAAGACTGTTACAGAAAGCAGATTTTGAAGACTAGGGTGCAGAAGACTGTTACAGAGAGCAGACATTTGAGACTGGGGTGCAGAAGGATCATTGTAGAGAAAGAGTTTGGAGACTGGGGTTCAGAAAAATTGTAAGAGAGAGCAGAGGATGAACTGTGGTGCAGAAGGACTTTTACTGAGAGCACAGGTTGGAGACTGAGGTGCAGAGAAACTGTTGCAGAGAACAAATTTAGGAGACTGGGGTTCAGAAGGAGTGTTGCAGAGAGCAGATGTTGTAGACTGAGGTGCAGAAGGACCATTACAGTGAGCATAAGTTGGAGACTGGTGTACAGAAGAGTGTTACAGAGAGCAGAGACTGAAGACAGGTGTGCAGAAAGATCTTACAGGAAGCATAGGTTGGAGACTGGGGTGCAGAAGGACTGTTGCTGATAGCAGAGGTTGGAGACTGGGGTGGAGAAGGATCATTGAAGAGAGAACAGTTTGGAGACTGGGGGCAAAAGGCCTGTTACATACAGCAGAGTTTGGAGACTGGGGTGAAGAAGGCCTGTTACAGAGAGCAGTTTTTGGAGACTGGGGTGCAGAAGGACAGTTACAGAGATCAAAGTTTGGAGACTGGGTTGCAAAAGAATCTTACTGACAGCAGAGGTTGGAGAATGAGGTACAGAAGGACTGTTAGAGAGAGCAGAGGTTGGAGACTGAGGTGCAGAAGGATCTTTGGAGAGAGCCGTGTTTAGAGACTGCAGTGTAGAAGGACTGATACAGAAAGCAGAGGTTTAAGACTGGGGTGCAGAAGGACCCTTACAGAGAACAGAGGTTGCAGACTGAAAGACTCTTACAGAGAGCAGACATTGGAGACAGGGGTGCAGAATGACTGTTGTATAGAACAGAGGTTGGAGACTGGTTTACAGAAGGACCATTGCAGAAAGTAGAGGTTGGAGACTGGGTTTCAGAAGAATAATACAGAGAGCAGAGTTTTGAAACTGAGGTGGAGAAGGACTGTGGCAGAGAGAAGAGGTTGGAGATTGTGGCGCTGAAAGACTGTAGCAGAGAGCAGAGGTTAGAGTATGAGGTGAAGAAAGACTATTACAGAGAGCACAGGTTGGAGACTGGGGTGCAGAAGGACTGATACAGAAAGCAGAGTTTGGAGACTGGGGTGCAGAAGACCCCTTACAGAGAGCAGACGTTGGAGACTGGGGTGAAGAAGGACTGTTGCAGAGAGCAGAAGATGGAGACTGGAGTGCAGAAGGACTCTTGCAGAGAGCAGAGTTTGAAGACTGGTTGCAGAAGGACTGTTTCAGAGAGCAGAGGTTGCAGAGTGAGGTGCAGAATGACGGTTACAGAGAGAAGAGTTTGGAGACTGTGGTGCAGAAGGACTGATATAGAAAGTAGAGGTGGGAGACTGGGTTTCAAAAGGACCCTTACAGAGAACAGAGGTTGGAGACTGCAGTACAGAAGGACTTTTGTAGAGAACAAATTTTGAGACTGGGCTTAAGAGGTACCAATGCAGAGAGAAGAGGTTGGAGACTGGGGTTCAGAAGGATCTTACAGAGATCAGAGTCTGGAGACTGTGGTGCAGAAGGACTGTTGCACAGAGCAGAAGTTGGAGACTGGGGTTCAGAAGGATCGTTGCACAGAGCAGAAGTTGGAGACTGGGGTCCAGAAGGATCGTTGCAGAGAGCAGAGTTTCGAGACTGGGGTGCATAAGGACGGTTGCAGAGACCAGAGGTTGGAGACTGATGTGCACAAAGACTGTTACAGAGAGCAGAGTTTGAAGAGTGAGGTGCAGAAGGATCGTTGAAGACAGCAGAAGTTGGAGATAGAGTTGCAGAAGAATCGTTGCACAGAGCAGATGTGGGAGACTGGGGTGCAGAAGGACTGTTACAGAGAGAACAGATTAAAGACTGGGGTTCAGAAGGAATGTTGCAGAAAGCAGAGGTTGGAAACTGGAGTGCAGAAGGACTGTTGGAGAGAGCAGAGTTTGAAGACTGAGATGCAGAAGGACTGTTACACAGAGAAGAGGTTGGATATTGATGTGAACAATTATGATACAGAAAGGTGGGGTGGGAGCCTGGGGTGCAGAAGGATCGTTAAAGAGAGCAGAGGTTGGAGACTGGTGTGCAGAAAGACTGTTTCAGGGAGCAGAATTTGGAGACTGGAGTGCAGAATGCCTGCTACAGAGAGCAGATGTTTGAGATTGGGATGCAGAAGGATTGTTATAGAGAGCAGAGTTTTGAGGCTGGGTTGCAGAAAGATCTTCCAGAGAGCAGAGGTTGGTGACTGAGGTGCAGGACGACTGTTACAGAGAGCAGTGGTTGGAGACTGGAATGCAGAAGGATCCTGCAGAGAATACAGGTTTCAGCCTGAGGTGCAGAAGGACTGTTACAGAGAGCAGAATTTGGAGACTGGGTTTCAGAAGGGTCTAAAAAAGAGATGAGGTAGGAGACTGAGGTGCAGAAGGATCGTTGCAGAGAGCAGAGTTTTTAGACTGAGTTGCTGAAGGACTGTTGCAGAGAGCAGATGTTGGAGACTGGTGTGAAGAAGGACTGTTACAGAGAGCAGAGTTTGGAGACTGGGTTGGAGAAGGATCCTAAAGAAAGCAGAGGTTGAAGAATCAGGTGCAGAAAGACTAATACAGAGGGTAGATATTGAAGACTGAGGTGCAGAAGTAACGTTGCAGAATACAGAGTTTTGAGACTGAGATGCACAAGGATTGTTACAGAGAGCAGAGGTTGGAGACTGGGGTGCAGAAAGACTGTTGCAGATAGCGGATTTTGGAGACTAAGGTGCATAAGGACTTTTATAGAAAGCAGAGGTTGGAGCCTGGGGTGCAGAAGGACTGATACAGAAAGCAGAGATTAAAGACTTGGGTGCAGAAAGACTGTTACCGAGAGCAGAGGTTGGATTCTGCAGTACAGGAGGACTGTTACAGAGAGCACAGGTTGGAGACTGGGGTGCAGAAGGTCTGTAAAAGAGAGCTGATGTTGGTAACTTGGCTGCCGAAGGCCTGTTGCAGAGAGCAGATGTTGTAGACTGGGGTGGAGAAGAACTGTTGCAGAGAGCAGAGTTTGGAGACTGCATTGCAGAAATACTGTTACAGAAAGCAGAGGTTGAACACAGCGGTGCAGAAGGATCTTACAGAGAGCAGAATTTGGAGACTGAGGTGCAGAAGCACTGTTGCAGAGATCAGAGGTTTCGATACTGGGGTGCACTAGTATCATTGCAGAGAGAAAGGTTGGAGACTGGGGTGCAGAAGGATCGTTGCAGAGAGCAGATTTTGGAGACTGGGGTCCAGAAGGATTTTTTCAGAGAGCAGAGTTTGAAGACTGGGGTGCAGAAGTACGGTTGCAAAGAGCAGAGGTAGGAGACTGGGGTGCAGAAGGACTGTTGAGGAGAGCAGAGGATAAAGACTGGAGTGCAGAATGACTGGTGCAGAGAGCAGAGGTAGGAGGCTGAGGTGCAGAAGGACTGTTGCAGAGAGCAGACGTTGGAGATTGGGCTGCAGAAGGACTGTAGCAGAGAGAAGAGGTTGGAGACTGGGCTGCAGAAAAACTGTTGCAAAGAGCAGATGTTGGAGACTGTGCTGCAGAAGGAATGTTGCAGAGAACAGAGGTTGGAGACTGGGCTGTAGAAGGACTGTTACAGAAAACAGAGGTTGAAGACTGGGGTTCAGATGGATCTTACAAAGAGCAAAGTTTGGAGACTGGGGTGCAAAAGGACTGTTGCAGACAGCAGAGGTTGGATACTGCGGTGGAGAAGAATCGTTGCAAAGAGAAGAGGTTGGAGAATGGGGTGCAGAAGTCCTGTTTCAGAGAGCAGACATTGGAGACTGGCTTGCAAAAGTCCTGTTACAGAGAGCAGAGTTTGGAGACTGTTGTGCAGAAGGACTGCTACAGAGAGCAGAAGTAGGAGACTGGGGTGCAGAAAGGTCTTTGCAGAGAGCAGAGTTTTAAGACTGAGGGGCAGAAAGACTGTTGCAGAGAGTAGATGTTGGAGACTGTGGTGCAGAAGGACTGTTGCAGACAGCATAGTTTGGAGACTTTGGTGAAGAAGGATCGTTGCAGAGAGCAGAGGTTGGAGACTGGTGTACAAAAGCACTTTTACAGAGAGCAGAGTTTGGAGACTGGGTTGCAGAAGAATCTTAGAGCAGAGGTTGCAGACTGAGGTGCAGAAGGACTGTTACAGAGAGTAGAGGTTGGAGACTGATTTGCAGAAAGACCCTTGCAGAGAACAGAGTTTGGAGACTGAGGTGCAGAAGGATTTTTACAGAGATCAAAGGTTGGAGACTCTTGTGCAGAAGGACTTTGCAGAGAGCAGACGTTGGAGACTGGAGTCAAGAAGGATCAGTGCAGGAAGCAGAGTTTGGAAACTGGAGTGTAGAAGTACTGTTGCAGAGAGCAGATTTTGGAGACTGCGGTGCAGAAGGACTGTTGCAGAGAGCAGAGTTTGGAGAATGTGGTGCAGAAGGACTGTTTAAGAGAGCAGAGTTTGGAGACTTAGGTTCACAAGGACTGTTACAGAGAGTAGAGGTTGGATACTGGGGTGCAGAAGGACTGTTAGAGAAATCAGAGTTTGGAGAGTGGGGTTCAGATGGATCTTACAGAGCCAGAAGTTGGAGACTGTGGTGCAAAAGGTCTGTTGCAGAGAGCAGAGTTTGGAGACTTGTATGGAGAAGAATCGTTGCAGAGAGAAGATTTTGGAGACTCGGGTGCAGAATGCCAGTTACAGAGAGAAGATTTTTGAGACTGTGTTGCAGAAGTCCTGTTACAGAGAGCAGAGGTTGGAGACTGTTTTGCAGAAGGACGGTAGCATAGTGCAGAGTTTATTTATTTATTTATTTATTTAATTGTTGGTCGTTCAAAACATTACACAGTTCTTAATACATCATCTTTCACAGTTTGATTCAAGTGGGTTATGAACTCCAAACTTTACCCCATATATAAATTGCTGTATCCCATCAGTTACCCTTCCATTGATTGACATATTGCTTTTCTAGTGTCTGATGTATTCTTCTGTCAGTCCTATTCTCTACTATCCCCCCTCCCCTCCCCTCCCCTCCCCTTTTCTCTCTCTACCCCTTCTACTGTAAATCATTTCTTCCATTTGTATTATCTTGTCTTACCCCTCCTTTCCTATAGTGCAGAGTTTAAAGACTGGGTTGCAGAAGTATTTTAAAGAGAGCAGAGTTGGGAGAATGAGGTGCAGAAAGACTGTTACAGGCAGCAGAGGTAAAATACTGGGGTGCAGAAAGTTCCTTGAATACATGAGAGTTTTCAGACTGAGGTGCAGAAGGACTGTTGCAGAGAGCAGTTGTTGGAGACTGGGGTGCAGAAGGACTGTTGCAAAGAGTAGAGGTTGGAGACTGGGGTTAAGAGGGATGGTTGTAGAGAGCAGTGGTTGGAGACTGGGGTGCAGAAGGACTGCTGCAGAGAGCAGACTTTGGAGACTGGGGTGCAGAAGTACTGTTGTAGGGAGCAGAGGTTGGATACTGGGGTGCAGAAAAACTGTTGCAGAGAGCAGAGGAAGGAGACTGTGCTGCAGAAGGAATGTTGCAGAGAGCAGAGTTTGGAGACTGAGTTGCAGAAGGACTCTTAGAGAGAGCAGAAGTTGGATACTGGGGTGCAGAAGGACTGTTGCAGAGATCAGAGGTGGGAAACTGAGGTGAAAAATCCTGTTACATAGAGCAGAGGTTGGACACTGGGGTGCAGAATGATCGCTGAAATAAGCAGAGCTTGGAGACAGGGGTACACAAGGATCATACAGAGAGCAGAAGTTTGAGACTGAGTTACAGAAGGACTGTTGCAGTGATCAGAGGTTGGAGACTGGGGTGCAGTAGGATCATTGCAGAGAGCAGAGTTAGGAGACTGGGGTGCAGAAAGATCGTTGCAGAGAGAAGATGTTGGAGACTGGGGTGCAGAAGGCCTGCTACAGAAAGCAGAGTTTTGAGATTGGCGTGCAGAAGGCCTGTTACAGAGAGGAGAGTTTGGAGACTGGGGTGCAGAAGAACTGTTATAGAAAGCAGAGTGTGGAGACTGAGTTCCTGAAATATCTTACCGAGAGCAGAGGTTGGAGACTGAGGTGCAGGTGGACTGTTACAGAGAGCAGTGGTTGGAGACTGGGGTGCAGAAGGACTGTTGCAGAGAGCAAAGGGTGGATACTGAGGCGTAGAAGGATTGTTACAGAGAGGAGAATTTGGAGACTCAGGTGCAGAAGGACTGTTAAAGATAGCAGAGGTTCGAAATTGTTCTGCAGAAGGACCATTACAATGAGCAGAGGCTAAAGACTGTGGTATAGGTCTGTTACCGAGAGCAGAGGTTGGAGACTGGGCTGCAGAAGGACTCTTAAATAGAGCACAGGTTGGAGACTGAGGGGCAGAAGGATAGATACAGAGAACAGAGGTTGGAGACTGGGGTTCAGACAGACTGATACAGAAAGCAGAGATGGAGACTGGGGTGTAGAAGGATCGTTACAAAGAGCAGAGGTTGGAGACTGCGGTACAGAAGGACTGTTACAGAGAGCAGATCTCGGAGTCTGGGGAGCAAAAAAAAATGTTGAAGAGGACAGAGGTTGGAGACTAAGGTGGAGAAGGAATGTTACAGAGAGCAGAGTTGGGATACTGTAGTGCAGAAAGATCTTACAGAGAGCAGAGTTTGGAGACTGTGGTGCAGAAGGACTGTTGCAAAGAGCAGACATTGGAGACTGTTCCAGAAGGATCGTGCAAGAGGGCAGATTTTAGAAACTGGGGTGCAGAAGGACTGTTACACGGAGCAAAGGTTGAAGACTGAGGTGCAAAAGGACTGTTAGAGAGAGCAGAGTTTGGAGACTGGGGTGCAGAAGGACTGTTACAAACAGTAGAGTTTAGAGACTAAAGTTTAGATGGATCTTACAGAGAGCAGAGTTTGGAGACTGGGGTTAAAAAGGACTGTTGCAGAGACCAGATGTTGGAGACTGGGGTGGAGAAGAATCGTTGCAAAGAGCCGAGGTTGGAGACTGGGCTGCAGAAGTATTGTTGCAGAGAGCAGATTTTGGAGACTGGGGTGCAGACGGCCTGCTACAGAGAGAAGTTTGGAGACTGGCTTGCAGAAGGCCTGTTACAGAGAAGAGAGGTGGGAGACTGGGGTGCAGAAAGACAGTTATAGAGAGCAGAGTTTGGAGACTGGGTTGCTGAAGGTTCTTACAGAGAGCAGAGGTTGGAGACTGAGGTGCAGGTGGACTGTTACAGAGAGCAGTGTTTGAAGACTGGGGTGCAAAAAGATCGTGAAAACAACAGAGGTGTCAGACTGAGGTTCAGTAGGACTGTTACAGAGAACAGAGGTTGGAAAACTGAGGTGCAGAAGGACTGTTACAGAAAGCAGAGGTTGCAAATTGGGGTGTAGTTGGACCGTTACAGAGACCAGAGGTTGAAGACTGCGGTATAGAAAAACTGTTACAGAGAGCAGATTTTGGAGACTGGGGTGCAGAAGGAATGTTACAGAGTGCACAGGTTGGAGACTGAAGTGCAGAAGGATAGATACAGAGAGCAGAGTTTTGAGACTGAGGTTCAAAAGGACTGATACAGAAAACAGAGTTTGGAGACTGGGGTACTGAAAGACCGTTAGGGAGAGCAGAGGTTGGAGACTGGGGTCCAGAAGGATCGGTGCAGAAAGGAGAGTTTGGATACTGAGGTGCGGAAGGACTTTTGCAGAGAGCAGAGGTATAAAACTGGAGTTCAGAAGGACTGTTGCAGAGAGCAGAGGTTGGAGACTGGAGTGCAGAAGGACTGTTGCAGAGAGCAGAGGTTGGAGTCTGATGTGCAGAAAGACTCTTACAGAGAGCAGAGTTTGGAGACTGGGGTGCAGAAGGACTGTTACAGAGACCAGAGGTTGGAGACTGTGGTGCAGAAGGACTGCTGCCGAGAACAGAGTTTAAAGACTGCGGTGAAGTAGGATAATTGCAGAGAGCACAGGTTTCGAGACTAGGATGCAGTAGGATCCTAGGAGAGAGCAGATTTTGAAGACTGGGGTGCAGAAGTCCTGCTACAGAGAGCAGAGTTTGGAGACTGAGGTGCAGAAAGACTGTTAGAGAAACTAGAGGTTGGAAATTGGATTGCATTAGAACCGTTACAGAGACCAGAGTTTGGAGATTGCGGTATAGAAAAAGTGTTACAGAGCGCACAGGTTTGAGACTGGGGTACAAAAGGACTGTTGCAGAGACCAGAAGTTGGAAGCTAGGGTTTAGAAAGACTGTTGAAGAGAGCAGATGTTTGAGACTGGAGTGCAGATGGACTGTTGCAGAGAGCAGAGGTTGGAGACTGAGGTGCAGAAGGACTGTTACAAAAAGCAGAGTTTGGGACTGGGGTGCACAAGGACTTTTACAGAGCAGAGGTTGGATACTAGGGTTTAGATTGATCTTACAGAGAGCAGACGGTGAAGACTGGGGTGCAAATGGACTGTTGCAGAGAGCATAGTTTGGAGACTGCGGTACAGAAGGACTGTTACAGAGACCAGAGTTTGAATACTGAGGTTCGGATGGACTGTTACAGAGGACAGAGGTTGGAGACTGGGGTGTGGCAGGACCCTGCAGAAAGCAGAGGTTAGAGACTGCAATGGAGAAGGAATGTTAGAGCGAGCAGATTTTGTAAACTGGAGTGCAGAAAGATCTTACAGAGAGCAGCGGTTGGAGACTGTGGTGCAGAAGGACTGTTGCAGAGAGTAGAGTTTTGCGACTAGGGTCCAGAGGATTGTTGCAGAGAGCAGATGTTGGAGACTGGGGTGCAGAAACACTGTTGCAAAGAGCAGAGGTTGGAGACTGGGGTGCAGAAGGATTGTTGCAGAGAGCAGAGTTTGGAGACTGGAGTGCAGAAGGACTGTTGCAGAGAGCAGAGATTGGAGACTGAAGTGCAGAAACACTCTTAGAAAAAGCAGAATTTGGATACTGGAGTGCAGAAGGACTGATAAAGAAAGCAGTGGTTGGATTAATGGGTGCAGAAAGACCATTACAGAGAGCAGAGGTTGGAGACTGCAGTACAGAAGGACTTTTGCAGAAAGTAGTGTTTGAAGACTGGGGTGCAGAAAGACTGTTACATAGAGCAGAAGTTTGATACTGAGTTGCAGAAGTCCTGTTACATAGAGCAGTGGTTGGTGACTGTGGTGCAGATGGATCGTTGCAAGGAGGAGGCTTGGAGAAGGGGGTTCAGAAGGATTTTACAGAGAGTAGACGTTTGAGACTGAGGTGCAGAAGGACTGTTGCAAAGATGAGACGTTGGAGACTGGGGTGCAGTAGGATCATTGCTGAGAACAGAGTTTGGAGACTGGGGTGCAGAAGGTCTGCTACAGAGAGCAGAGTTTGGAGACTGGCGTGCAGAAGGCCTATTACAGAGAGGAAATGTTGGAAACTCGGGTGCAGAAAGACTGTTATAGAGAGCAGAGTTTGGAGACTCTGTTGCTGAAGGATCTTACAGAGAGCAGAGGTTGTCGACTGAGGTGCAGAAGGACAGTTACAGAGAGCAGAGGTTGAAGACTGAAGACTGAGGTGTAGAAGGACTGATACAGAGAGCAGAGTTTGGAAACTCAGGTGCAGAAGGACTGTTATAGGAAGCAGAGTTTGGAAATTGGGGTGCAGAAGAACCTTTACAGAGAGCAGAGATTGGAGACTGTAGTTTAGGACTGTTACCGAGGTCAGAGGTTCGAGACTGGGGTGCAGAAGGACTCTTACATAGAGCACAGGTTGCAGACTGAGGTGCAGAAGGATAGATACAGAGAACAGAGGTTGGAGACTATGATTCAGACAGACTGTTACAGAAAGCAAAGTTTGGAGACTGTGGTACAGAAGGACTGTTACAGAGAGCAGATCTTGGAGAATGGTGAGCAGTAGTACTGTTGCAGAGGTTAAAGGTTGGAGACTCCGGTGGAGAAGGAATGTTACAGAGAACAGAGTTTGGAAACTGGAGTGCAGAAGGATCTTACAAAGAGAAGAGGTTTGAGACTGTGTTGCAGAAGGACTGTTGCAGAGAGCAGACGTTGGAGACTGGGGTCCAGGAGGATCATTGCAGAGTGCAGAGTTTTGAGACTGGGGTGAAGAAGGACTTTTCCAGAGAGCAGATGTTGAAGACTGGGGTGCAGAAGGACTGTTGAAGAGAGCAGATTTTAGAGACTGGGGCGCAGAAGGACTGTTACACAGAGCAGAGGTTGGAGACTGAGGTGCAGACGGACTGTTAGAGAGAGCAGAGTTTGCAGACTGAGGTGTAGAAGGACTGTTACAGAGAGCAGAGTTTGGAGACTGGGGTTCAGATGGATCTTTCAGAGAGCAGAGTTTTGAGACTGGGGTCCGGAGGACTGTTGAAGAGAGCAGAATCTGGAGACTGGGGTGGAGAAGAATCATTGCAGAGAGAAGAGGTAGGAGACTGGGGTGCAGAAGGCCTGTTACAGAGATCAGAGTTTGGAGACTGGGTGGCAGAAGTCCTGGTACAGAGAGCAGAGGTTGGAGACTGTTGTGCAGAAGGACTCTTACAGAGTGCAGAGTTTAAAGACTGGGTTGCAGAAGGATATTAAAGAGAGCAGAGTTGGGAGACTGAGGTGCAGAAGGACTGTTACAGAGAGCAGAGGTAGGAGACTGGGATGCAGAACGGTCATTGCAGAGAGCAAATTATTCAGTCTGAGGTACAGAAGAACTGTTGCAGAGAGCAGATGTTGGAGACTGGAGTGCAGAAAAACTGTTCCTGATAGCAGATGTTGGAGACTGGGGTGCAGAAAGACTGATAAAGAAAGCAGAGTTTGGAGACTGGGGTGCAGAACAACCGTTACAGAGAGGAGACTTTGGAGACTGCAATACAGGAGGACTGTTACAGAGAGAAGAGGTTGGAGACTGGGGAGGAGAAGAAGTGTTTCAAAGTGCAGATGATGGATACTGGTGTGCAGAAGAACTGTTGCAGAGAGCAGAGTTTGGAGACTGTGGTGCAGAAGAACTGTAGCAGAGAGCAGAGGTTGGAGACTGAGGTGCAGAAAGAATTTTACAGAAAGCGAAGTTTGGAGACTGGGGTGCAGAATTACTGATAGAGAAAGCAGAGGTTGAGGCTGAGGTGCAGAAAGACCGTTACAGAGAGCAGAAGTTGGAGACTGTTGTTAAGAAGGACTCTTGCAGAGAGCAGAGTTTAGAGAATGGGGTGCAGAAGAACTGTTACAAAGAGCAGAGGTTAGAGAATGGGGTGCAGAATTAAGGTTGCAGAGTTCAGAGGTTGGAGACAGAGGTGCAGAAGGACTGTTACAGAGGACAGAGTTTGGAAACCCTGTTTCAGAAGGACTGCTACAGAAAGCAGAGGTTTGAGACTCTGGTGCAGAAGGACCGTTACAGAGAGCAGAGGTTGGAGACTGCGGTATAGAAGGACTGTTACAGAGTGCAAAGGTTGGAGACTGGTGTGCAGAAGGACTGTTGCAGAAAGCACAGGTTGGAGACTGAATGCAGAAAGATAGATACAGAGAGCAGAGGTTGGAGATTGGTATTCAGAAGGACTGATTGAAAAATCAGAGGTTGGAGACTGGGTTGCAGATGGACCGTTACAGAGAGCAGAGGTTGGAGACTGTGGTACATAAGGACTGATACAGAGAGCAGAGGTTGGAAACTGTGGTGCAGAAGACTGTTACACAGAGCAGAGGTTAGAGACTGGGGAGTAGAAGGACTGTTGCAGAGAACAGAGGTTGGAGACTGGGTTGCAGCAGGACCGTTGAAGAAAGCAGACTTTGGAGACTGGGTTGGAGAAGGAATGTTACAGAGAGCAGAGTTTAGAATCTGGGGTGCAGATAAACCTTACAGAGAGCAGAGTTTAGAAACTGGGGTGCAGAAGGACCTTACAGAGAGCACTGTTCGGGGAAAGGGGTGCAGAAGGACTGTTGAGAAGAGGAGACGTTGGAGACTGGGGTGCAGAAGAATCGTTGCAGAGTGCAGAGGTTGGAGACTGAGGTGCAAAAAGACTGTTACAGAGCGTAGAGGTTGGAGAATAGGTTGTAAAAGGCCTGTTACAGAGAGCAGAGTTTGGAGACTGGGGTGCAGAAGAACTGTTACAGAGAGCAGAGTTGTTAGACAAGGTTGCAGAAGGATCTTACAGAAAGCAGAGATTGTAGACCGAGGTGCAGCAGTAGTGTTACAGAGAGCAGAGTTTGGAGACTGGGATGCAGAAGGCCTTTTACGGAGAGCAGAGTTTGGAGAAAGGCTCCAGAAGAAATGTTACAGATGGCAGAGTTTGGAGACTGGTTTGCAGAAAAATCTTACAGAGAGCAGACGTTGGAGACTGATGTGCAGAAGGACTGTTGCAGAGAGCCGGTTTTGGAGACTGGGGTGCAGAAGGATCGTTGTAGAGAGTAGAAGTTTGATACTGGGGTTCCGAATAACTGTTACAGAGAGCAGAGTTTTTAGACAAGGTTGCAGAAGGATCTTACAGAGAGCAGAGATTGTAGACCGAGGTGCAGGAAGACTGTTACAGACAGCATATTTTGGAGACTGGGGTGCACAAGGATTGTTGCAGACAGCAGAGTTTCCAGACTGAGGCGCAGAAGGACTGTTGCTGAGAGGAGATGTTGGATACTTGGGTGAGAAGAAGTTGGATACTGGGGTACAGAAGCACTGATACAGAAAGCAGAATTTGGAGACTGGGTGCAGAAGGACCGTTACAGTGGCAGGATATAAGATCAACACGAATAAATCAAAGGCATTCCTGTATATCAGAGACAAATCCTCCGAAACGGAAATGAAGACAACTACTCCATTCACAATATCCCCCCTAAAAATAAAATACTTGGGAATCAACCTAACAAAAGAGGTGAAAGATTTATATAATGAAAATTACAGAACCCTAAAGAAAGATATAAAAGAAGACCTTAGACGATGAAAAAATATACCCTGCTCATGGATAGGCAGAACTAACATCATCAAAATGGCGATATTACCAAAAGTTCTCTATAAGTTCAATGCAATGCCAATCAAAATCCCAATGGCATTTCTTGTAGAAATAGATAAAAGAATCATGAAATTCATATGGAATAATAAAAGACCCAGAATAGCAAAAACAATGCTAAGTAGGAAATGTGAATCAGGCGGTATAGCGATACCAGACTTCAAACTATACTACAGAGTAATAGTAACAAAAACAGCATTGTACTGGTACCAAAACAGGAGGGTGGACCAATGGTACAGAATAGAGGATACAGTAACCAATCCACAAAACTACAACTATCTTATATTTGATAAAGGGGCTAAAAGCATGCAATGGAGGAAGCATAGAATCTTCAACAAATGGTGCTGGGAAAACTGGAAATCCATTTGCATCAAAATGAATCTGAATCCCTATCTCTCGCCATGCACAAAAGTTAACTCAAAATGGATCAAGGAGTTTGATATTAAATCAGAGACACAGCATCTGATAGAAGAAAAAGTTGGTTATGATCTACATACTGTGGGATCAGGCCCCAAATTCCTAAATAGGACACCCAAAGCGCAAGAGTTAACAACTAGAATCAAAAAATGGGACTTACTCAAACTAAAAAGTTTTTTCTCAGCAAAAGAAACAATAAGAGAGATAAACAGGGAGCCTACATCCTGGGAACAAATCTTTAATCCACACACTTCAGATAGAGCCCTAATAACCAGAATATATAAAGAATTAGACAATAAGACAATAAGATAACAAATAACCCAATCAATAAATGGGCCAAGGACCTGAACAGACACTTCTCAGAGGAGGACATACAATCAATCAATAAGTACATGAAAAAATGCTCACTATCGCTAGCAGTCAGAGAAATGCAAATCAAAACTACCCTAAGATACCATCTCACTCCAGTAAGATTGGCAGCCATTAGGAAGTCAAAAAACAATAAGTTCTGGAGAGGATGCGGGGAAAAGGGCACTCTTGTTCATTGCTGGTGGGACTGCAAATTGGTGCAGCCAATTTGGAAAGCAGCATGGAGATTTCTTGGAAAGCTGGGAATGGAACCACCATTCGACCCAGCTATTTCCCTTCTCGGTCTATTCCCTAAAGACCTAATAAGAGCATGCTACAGGGACACTGCTACATCGATGTTCATAGCAGCACAATTCACTATAGCAAGATTATGGAATCAGCCTAGATGCCCTTCAATAGATGAATGGATAAAAAAATGTGGCATTTATAAACAATGGACTATTACTTTGCATTAAAAAATGATAAAATCATAGAATTTGGAGGGAAATGGATGGCATTAGAGCAGATTATGCTAAGTGAAGCTAGTCAATCTTTAAAACACAAATATCAAATGACCCCTTTGATATAAGGGGAGTAAACAAGGACAGGGTAGGGAAGAAGAGCTTGAGAAGAAGATTTACATTAAACAGGGATGAGAGGTGGGAGGGAAAGGGAGTAAGAAGAGAAATCGCATGGAAATGGAAGGCGATCCTCAGTTTTATACAAAATGATATATAAGAGGAAAGGAGGGGTAAGACAAGATAATATAAATGAAAGAAATGATTTACAGTAGAAGGGGTAGAGAGAGAAAAGGGGAGGGGAGGGGAGGGGAGGGGGATAGTAGAGAACAGGACATACAGCAGAATACATCATACACTAGAAAGGCAATATGTCAACCAATGGAAGGGTAACTGATGTTATAAAGCAATCTGTATACGGGGTAAAGTTGGGAGTTCATAACCCGCTTGAATCAAACTGTGAAATATGATGTATTAAGAACTATGTAATGTTTTGAACGACCAACAATAAAAAAAAGTACTGTTACAGAGAGCATAGGTTCAAGACTGGGGTGAAGAAGGACTGTTGTAGAGAGCAGATGTTGGAGACTGGGGTGCAGAAGGACTGTTGCAGAGAGCAGAGGTTGGAGACTGGGTGCAGTAGGACAATTGCAGAGTGCAGAGGTTGCAGACTGTGGTGGAGAAGGACTGTTACAGAGCAGAGTTTGGAGACTCTGGTGCAGAAGGCCTGTTACAGAAAGCAGACTTTGGAGACTGAGGTGCAGAATAAGTGTTGTAGAGAACAGAGGTTGAAGACTGGGGTTCAGAAGAATCGTTGCAGAGACTAGAGGTTGGAGACTGGGGTGCAGAAGGACTGATACAGAAAGTAGAGTTCGGAGACTGGGGTGAAAAAGGTCTTTTACAGACAGCAGAGTTTGGAGACTGGGGTGCAGAAAGATTGGTACAGAGAGCATAGTTTGAATACTGGGTTGCAGAAAGATATTAAGGAGAGCAAAATTTGGAGACTGAGGTGCAGAAGCACTGTTACAGAGAGAAGAGGTTGGAGACTAAGGTGCAGAAGGACCGTTGCAGAGAGCAGACATTGGAGACCGAGGTGCAGAAGGATTGTTACAGAGAGCAGAGGTTGGAGACTGGGGTGCAGAAGGACTGATACAGAAAGCAGAGGTTGGAGACTCGGGTGCCGAAGGACACTTACAGAGAGCAGAGGTTAGAGACTGAGGTGCAGAAGGACTGTTGCAGAGAGCAGAGTTTGCAGACTGAGTTGCAGAAGGACTGTTACAGCGGTCAGATTTTCGAGACTGTGGTGGAAAACGACTGATTCAGAAAGCAGAGGTTGGATACTCGGGTGCATAAGGACCCTTACAGAGAGCAGAGGTTGGAGACTGGGGTGCAGAAGAACTGTTGAAGAGAAGAGAGGTTGGAGACTGGGGTGCAGAAGGATCGTTGTGGCGAGGAGATTATCGAGACTGGGGAGTAGAAGGACTGTTGCAGAGAGCAGAAGCTGTAGACTGGGGTGTAGAAGGACTGTTGCAGAGAGCAGATGTTGGAGACTTGGTTGCTGAAGGACTGTTGCAGAGACCAAAGGTTCGAGACTGGGGTGCAGAAGGACTGTTACAGAGAGCAGACTTTGGGGACTGTGGTGCAGAAAGATTGTTGCAGAGAGCAGATTTTGGAGACTGGGGTGCAGAAGGATCGTTATAGAGAGCAGAGATTGGAGAATGTGGTGCAGAAGGACTTTTACAGAAAGCACAGGTTGTAGACTGGGATGCAGTAGGACTTTTACAGAGAGCACAGGTTGGAGACTCATGTGCAGAAAATCTATTGCACAGAGCAAATTTTGGAGACTGGGTTGCAGAAGGAGTGTTGTAGAGAGCAAAGATTGGAGATTGAAATGCAGAAGGACCCTTACAGACAGCAGAGTTTCGAGACTGCTTTACAGAAGTACTTTTACAGAGAGCAGAGGTTTGAGACAGGTGTGCAGAAGGATCTTACAGACAGCATAGGTTTGAGACTGGGGTGCAGGAGGACTGGTGCAGAGAGCAGAGGTTAGAAACTGGGGTGCAGTAGGATAGTTGAAGAGAGAAGAGTTTGGAGACTAGGGTCAAAATGCCTTTTATAGACAGCATAGGTTGGAGATTGGGGTGCAGAAGGTCTGTTACAGAGAGCAGTGCATGGAGACTGGGGTGCAGAAGGATAGTTACAGAGAGCAGAGTTTAAAGAGTGGGTTGCAAAAGGATCTTACAGAGACAAAAGGTTGGAGACTGAGGTACATAAAGACTGTTACACAGAGAAGAGGTTTGAGACTGAGATGCAGAAGGATCGTTCTAGAGAGAAGAGTTTTCAGACTGAGGTGCAGAAGGACTGTTATTGAGAGCAGAGGTTTGAGACTAGAGTGGAGAAGGACTGCTGAGGAAAGTAGAGGTTGGAGACTGAGGTGCAGAAGGACTGTTACAGAGAGCAGAGGTTGGAGACTGGAGTGCAGAGGGAATAATACAGAAAGCAGAGGTTGGTGACTGTGGTGCAGAAGGACTGTTGCTGAGAGCAGAGGTTAGAGATTAGGGTGCAGAAGAAGTATTGCACAGAGCAGAGGTTGCAGAGGGAGGTGCAGAAGGACTGTTACAGAAAGCAGAGTTTGGAGAATGTGGTGCAAAAGGACTGATACAGAAAGCAGTGGTTGGAGACTGGGGTCCAGAAGGACCATTACAGAGAGAAGAAGTTGGAGACTCTAGTACAGAAGAACTTCTACAGAGAGCAGAGGATGGAGACCTGAGTGCAGAAGGACTGATAGAGAAAGCAGAGGTTGGAGAGTGGGGTGCAGAAGGACTGTAACAGAGAGAAGAGTTTAGAAACTGCAGTACAGAAGGACTGTTAAAGAGAGCAGATGATGGAGACTGGGGTGGAGAAGGACTGTTGCAGAGAGTATATGTTGGAGACTGGGGTTCAGAATGACTGTTTCAGAGAGCAGAGGTTTAAGACTGGAGTGCAGGAGGACTGTTGCAGAGAGCAGAGGTTGAAGAGTGAGGTGCAGAAGGACTGTTACAGAGAGCAGAGTTTGGAGACTGTGGTGCAGAAGGACTGATACAGAAAGCAGAGGTTGGAGACTGGGGTGCAGAAGGATCCTTACAGAGACCAGAGGTTGAAGACTGAGGTACAGAAGAACTGTTGTAGAGAAAAAGGTTGGAGACTGGGGTGCAGAGGTACCATTGCAGAGGGCAGACATTGGAGACTGGGGTGCAGAAGGAATGTAACAGAGAGCAGAGTTTAGAAACTGGGGTGTAAAAAAATCTTACAGAGAGAAAAGTTTGGAGACTAGGGTGCAGAAGGATCGTTGCAGAGAGCTGACATTGGAGACTGGGGTTCAGAAGGATCGTTGCAGAGAGTAGATTATTGAGACTAGGGTATAGAAGGACTGTTCTAAAGAGCAGAGGTTGGAGACTGGGGTGCAGAAGGACTGTTGCAGAGAGCAGTTGTTTAAGCCTGAGGTGCAGATAAACTGTTACAGGGAGCAGTGTTTGGAGACTGGGGTGCAAAAGGACTGATACTGAGTGTAGAATTTGGAGACTGGGGAGCAGAAATATCTTACAGAGAGGAAAGATTGGAGACTTGGGTGCAGATGGATTGTTTCAGAGAGCAGACGTTGGAGCCTGGGGTGATGAAGGCCTGTTGCAGAGAGCAGTTGTTGAAGACTGGGGTGCAGAAAAACTGTTACAGAGAGCAGTGTTTGGAGACTGAGGTGCAGAAGGACTGTTGAAGAGAGCAGGGGTTGAAGACTGGTGCAGAAGGACTGTGCAGAGTGCAGTGTTTTCAGACTGGGGTACAGAAGGACTGTTGCAGAGGTTGGAGACTGCCGGGAAAGACTGTTACAGAGAGCAGAGGTTGAAGCCTGGTTTGCAGAACGATGGATACAGAAAGCAGAGTTTGGAGACTGGAGTGCAGAAGGACCGTTACAGAGATTAGAGGTTGGAGACTGTTGTACAGACGTACTGTTGCAGAGAGCAGAGGTTGGAAACTGGGGTGCAATAGGACTGTTGCAGAAAGCAGAGGTTGGAGAATGGGGTGCAGAAAGATCGTTGCAGAGAGAAGAGGTTGGAGACTGAGATTCAAAAAACCTGTTACACAAAGAAGAGCTTGGAGACTGGGGAGCAGAAGGCCTTTAACATATTGCAGTGTTTGGAGACTGGGTGGCTTAAGAACCTTACAGAGAGCAGAGGTTGGTGACTGAGGTGCTGAAGGACTGTCAGAGAGAGCAGAGGTTGTATACTTTGCTCGACAAGGATCGTTGCAGAGAGCTGAGTTTTCAGAATGAGGTTTAGAAAAACTGTTGCAGAGAGCAGATGTTGGAGACTTGGGTGCAAAGAACTGTTGCAGAGAGCAGAGATTGGAGACTTGGGTGTAAAAGGATCATTGCAGAGAGCAGAGGGTGGAGACTGGGGTGTCAAAGGACTGTTACAGAGAGCAGATTTTGGAGACTGGGGTGCAGAAGGACTGTTACAGAGAGCAGATGTTGAAGACTGAGGTGCAGAAAGACCTTTGTAAAGAGAAGAGGTTGGAGACTGAGGTGCAGAAGGACTGTTGCAGAGTGAAGAAGTTAAAGATTTGGGTGTAGAAGGACTTTTGCAGAGACCAGAGGTTGGAGATTAGGGTGCCAAAGGACTGTTGCAGAGAGCAGACTTTGGAGACTGAGGTGTAGAAGGACTGTTCCAGAGAGCAGAGGTTGGAGACTTGAGTGCAGAAGGACAGATAGAGAAAGCAGAGGTTAGAGAGTGGGGTGCAGAAGGACCATTACAGAGAGAAGAGTTTTGAAACTGCTGTACAGAAGGACTGTTACAGAGAGCAGAGGTTGAAGACTGGGTTGCAGAAGTCCTGTTACAGAGAGCAGAGTTTGGAGACTGTTGTCCAGAAGGACTGTTACAGAGTGCAGAGTTCAAAGACTGGGTTGTAAAAGGATCTTACAGAGAGCAGAGTTGGAAGAATGAGGTGCAAAAAGACTGCTACAGAGAGCAGAATTTGGAGACTGGAGTGCAGAAGGGTGGTTTAAGGGAGCAGAGTTTTCAGACTGAGGTTCAGAAAAACTGTTGCAGAGAGCAGGTGTTCGAGACTGGGGTGCAGAAGGACTGTTGCAGAGAGCAGGTGTTCGAGACTGGGGTGCAGAAGGACTGTCATAGAGAGCAGAGTTTAGAGACTGGGTTGCTGAAGGATCTTACAGAGAGCAGCGGTTGGAGACTGAGGTGCAAGTGGACCTTTACAGAGAGCAGTGGTTTGAGACTGGGGTGCAGAAAGATCGTGCAGAGAGCAGAGGTTTCAGACTTAGGTCAAGAAGGATGGTTACAAAGAGCAGAGGTTAGAAACTGAGGGGTAGAAGGACTGTTACACATAGGAGAGTTTGGAGACTCAGGTTCAGAAGGACTGTTACAGGAAGCAGAGTTTGGAAATTGGGGTGCAGAAAGACTTTTACAGAGAGCAGAGGTTGGAGACTGCGGTATAGGACTGTTACAGAGAGCAGAGGTTGGAGACTGGGGTGCAGAAGGATTCTTACATAGAGCACAGGTTAATGACTGTGGTACAGAAGGACTGTTACAGAGAGCAGATCATGGAGTCTGGGGAGCAGAAGTACTGTTTCAGAGGACAGAGGTTGGAGACCGGGGTGGAGAAATAATGTTACAAAGAGCAGAGTCTAGAAACTGGAGTTCAGAAGGATATTACAGAGTGCAGAGGTTGGAGACTGTGGTGCAGAAGGACTGTTTCAGCGAGCAGACGTTGGAGACTGGGGTCCAGAAGGATCATTGCAGAGAGCAGAGTTTGGAGACTGGGGTGTAGAAGTACTGTTGCAGAGAGCAGATATTGGAGACTGGGGTTAAGAAGGACTGTTACAGAGAGCAGAGTTTGATGACTGGGTTGAAGAAGGACATTTACAGAGAGCAGAGGTTGGAGACTGGGGTTCAGATGGATCTTACAGAGAGCAGAGATTGGAGACTGGGGTGCAAAGGACTGTTTCAGAAAGCAGATGTTGGAGACTGGGGTGGAGAAGAATCGTTGAAGAGAAAAGTGGTTGGAGACTGGAGTGCAGAAGTCCTGTTTCAGACAGCAGAGTTTAAAGACTGTTGTGCAGAACGACTGTTACAGAGTGCAGTTTAAAGACTGGGTTCCACAAGGGTCTTAAAGAGAGCAGAGTTTGGAGACTGAGGTGTAGAAGTACTGTTTCAGAGAGCAGAGGTAGGAGACTGGGGTGCAGAAGGGTCGTTGCAGAGAGCAGAGTTTTCAGACTGAGGTGCAGAAGTGTTGCAGAGAGCAGATGTTGGAGACTGGGCTGCAGAAGGACTGTTGCAGAGTGCAGATGTTGGTAACTAGGGTGCAGAAAGACTGTTTTAGAGAGCAAAGGATGAAGACTGGGGTGCAGAGGACTGTTGCAGAGAGCAGAGTTTGGAGACTGAAGTTTGGAAGGCCTGTAAAAGAAGGCAGAGTTTGGAGACTAAGATGCAGAAGGACTGTTACAGAGAGCAAAGGTTGGATACAGGGGTGCAGAAGGATCTTACAGAGAGCAGAATTTGGAGACTGAGGTGCAGAAGCACTGTTGCAGAGATCAGAGGTTTCGATACTGGGGTGCACTAGTATCATTGCAGAGAGAAAGGTTGGAGACTGGGGTGCAGAAGGATCGTTGCAGAGAGCAGATTTTGGAGACTGGGGTGCCGAGGCCTGCTACAGAGAGTAGAGTTTGGAGACTGGCCTGCAGAAGGCCTGTTACAGAGAGGAGGGGTGGGAGACTGAGGTGCAGAAGTCCTGTTACATAGAGAAGAGGTTGTAGACGGGTGCAGAAGGATCTGCAGAGAGCAGAGTTTTCAGGCTGAGGTGCAGAAGGACTGTTGTAGAGATCAGAGGTTGGAGACTAGGATGCAGTAGGATCATTACAGAGAGCAGAGGTTGGAGAATGGGGTGCAGAAAGATCGTTGCAGAGAGCAGAGTTTGGAGACCGGCGTGCAGAAGGCCTTTTACAGAGAGGAGAGGTTGGAGACTGGGGTGCAGAAGGACTGTTATAGAGATCAGTGTTTGGAGCCTGGGTTGCTGAAGGATCTTACAGAGAGCAGAGGTTGAAGACTGAGGTGCAGGTAGACTGTTACAGAGAGCAGTGGTTTTAGACTGGCGTGCAGAAGGATCGTGCAGAGAGCAGAAGTTTCAGACTCAGGTGCAGAAGGACTGTTGCAGAGAGCAGAGTTTGGAGACTGAGGTGCAGAAGGAGTGTTACAGAGAGCCGAGATTGGAGACTTGGGTTCAGAAGGACCGTTACATAGAGCAGATTTTTGAGAGTGCACTACAGGAGGACTGTTACAGAGAGCAGAGGTTGGAGACTGGGGTGGAGCAGGACTGTTGCAGAGAGCAGATGAAGAAGACTGGGGTGTAGAAGGATCTTTGTGGAAAGCAGAGTATTGAGACTGGTATTCAGAAGGATTGTTACAGAGAACAGAGTTTTGAGAAGTGGTTCAGAAGAATTGTTACAGAGGGCATAGTTTGGATACTGGGTTGCAGAAGAATCTTACAAAGAGCAAATGTTGGAGACTGAGGTGCAGAAGGACTGTTACAGAGAGTAGAGGTTAGAGACTGAGGTGCAGAAGGACTGTTGCAGAGAGCAGATGTTAGAGACTGGAGTGCAGAAGGACTTTTTCCGAGAGCAGATGTTGGAGACTGAGGTGCAGAAGGATTGTTAAAGAGAGCAGAGGTTGAATACTGGGGTTCAGAAGGACCATTGCAGAGATCAGAGTTTCAGAACTGAGGTGAAGAAAGATCGTTGCAGAGAGCAGAGTTTTCAGACTGAGGTGCAGAAGTACTGTTACAGAGAGCAGAGGGTGAAGACTGGGGTGAAGAAGAATCATTGTAAAGATCAGAGGTTTCAGACTGAGGCTTAGAAGGACTGTTACAGAGAGCAGAGTTTGGAGTCTGAGGTGCAGAAGGACTGTTACAGAAAGCAGACTTTGGAGACTGGTGTGCAGAAGGACCGTTGCACAGAGCAATTGTTGGAGACTGGGGTGCAGAAGGACTGTTACAGAGAGCAGACGTTGAAGACTGAGGTGAAGAAGGATTGTTACAGAGAGCAGAGTTTGAATACTGGGGTGCAGAAGGACCATTACAAAGAGCAAAGTTTGGAGACTGATGTGCAGAAGGACTTTTCCAGAGAGCAGAGTTTGGATACTGTGGTGCAGAAGGACTGTTACAGAGAGCAGAATTTGGAGACTAGGATGCAAATGGATCTTACAGATGGCAGATTTTAGAGACTGAGGTGCAGAAGGATCGTGCAGAGAGAAGCGGTTAGAGACTGGGGTGCAGAAGGACTTTTTCAGACAGCAGAGGTTGGCAATTGGGGAGCAGAAGAGCCGTTACAAAGAGAAGAGGTTGAAGACTGCAATACAAAAGGACTGTTACAGGGAACAGAGGTTGGAGACTGGGTAGAAGAAGAATCGCTGCAGATTGCAGATGTTGGAGACTGGGGTGCAGAAGGACTGTTACAGAGAGCAGAGATTGGAGACTGTGTTTCAGAAGGATTGTTACCGAGAGCAGAGGTTAGAAACTGAGATGCAGAAGGATCTTTGCAGAGAGAAGAGGTTGGAGACTGGGGTGTAGAAGGCCTGTCACAGAGAGCAGAGTTTGAGTATGGGGTGCAGAAGACCTTTTACAGAGAACAGAGGTTGGAGGCAGGGGTGCAGAAGGATTTTTACAGATAGCATAGTTTGGAGACTGGGGTGCAGAAGGATCGTTGCAGAGAGCAGAGGTTTCAGACTGAGGCTTAGAAGGACTGTTACAGAGAGCAGAGTTTGGAATCTGAGGCTCAGAAGGTCTGTTCCAGAAAGCAAAGTTTGGCAATTTGCGTGTAGAAGAACCATTATAGAAAGAAGAGGTTGGAGACTGCGGTACAGAAGGACTGTTACAGAGAGCAGAGTTTTGAGACTGGGGTGCAGAAGGACCGTTGCAGAGAGCAGATGTTGGATACTGGGGTAGAGAAGGACTCTTACAGAGGGCAGACGTTGAAGACTGAGGTGCAGAAGAATTGTTACAGAGAGCAGAGTTTGGAGACTGGGGTGCAGAAGGACCATTACAGAGAGCAAAAGTTGGAGACTGAGGTGCAGAAGGACTTTTAAAGAGAGCAGAGTTTGGATACTGGGGTGTAGAAGAACTGCTACAAAGAGCAGAGTTTGGAGACTGAGATGAAAAATGTTCTTCCAGAGGGCAGAGTCTGGAGACTGGGGTGCAGAAAGACTGTTACAGAAAGCAGAGGCTGTCAATTTGGGAACAGAAAGACCGTTACAAAGAGAAGAGTTTGGAGACTGTGATACAAAAGGACTGTTACAAAGAGCAGAGGTTGGAGACTGGGTAGAAGAAGGATCCTTTCAGAGAGCAGATGTTGGAGAATAGGGTGCAGAAGGACTGTTACATAGAGCAGAGGTTGGAGACTGAGGTGAAGAAGGACTTTTACAGAGAGCAGAGGTTGGAGACTGGGGTGCAGAAAGATTCTTACAGAGAGCGGAGGATGGAGACTTTGGTGCAGAAGGAGTGATACAGACAGCAGAGTTTGCAGATGGGGGTGCAGAAGTACTGTATAGAGAGCAGAGGTTGGAGACTGGGGTGCAGAAAAATTTTTACCGAGAGCAGAGTTTGGAGATTTGGGTGCAGAAGGACTGTTACAGAGAGCAGAGGTTCGAGACTGTGGTGCAGAAGAACTGTTACAGAGAGCAGAGGTTGGAGACTGGGGTGTAAAAGGCCTGTAACAGAGAGCAGAGGTTGGAGACTGAGGTGCAGAAGGATTGGTACAGAGAGGAGAGGTTAACGACTGAGGTGCAGAAGTACTGTTATAGAGAGCAGAGGTTGGGAACTGGGGTGCAGAAGGATCGTTGCAGAGAGCAGACATTGGAACCTGAGGTGCAGAAGGATCGTTGCAGAGATCAGAGTTTGGAGACTGAGGTGCAGAAGGATCTTTACAGAGAGCAGAGGTTGGAAACTGGGGTCAGGAACAATGTTACAGAAAGCACAGTTTGGAAACTCGAGAGCAGAAGAAATGTTGCAGAGAGCAGAGGTTAGAACTGGGGTGCAGAAGGATCATTGCAGATAGCAGACGTTGGAACCTGAGGTGCAGAAGGATCGTTGCAGAAATCAGAGTTTGGAAACTGAGGTGCAGAAAGATATTTACAGAGAGCAGAGGTTGGAGACTGGGGTAAGGAACAAAGTTACATAAAGCACAGTTCGGAGACTGGGGAGCAGAAGAAATGTTGCAGAGATCAGAGGTTCGAGACTGTGGTGCAAAAGAACTGTTACAGAGAGCAGAGGTTGGAGACTGGGGTGTAGAAGGCCTGTTCAAGAGAGCAGAGGTTGGAGACTGAGGTGCAGAAAAATTAGTACAGAGAGGAGAGGTTGGCGACTGAGGTGCAGAAAGACTGTTACAGAGAGCAGAGTTTGGAAACTGGGTTGCAGAAGGATCATTGCAGAGAGCAGACGTTGGAACCTGAGGTGCAGAAGGATCGTTGCAGAAATCAGAGTTTGGAAAATGAGGTGCAGAAAGATATTAACAGAGAGCAGAGGTTTCAGACTGGGGTAAGGAACAAAGTTACATAAAGCACAGTTCGGAGACTGGGGAGCAGAAGAAATGTTGCAGAGAGCAGAGGTTGGAGACTGGAATGCAGAAAGACTGTAGCAGAGAGCAGAGGTTGGAGACTGGGGTGTAGAAGGACTGTTGCAGAGAGCAGACGTTTGAGACTGGGCTGCAGAATGATCCTTTCAGAAAGCAGAGGTTGGAGACTGGGGAGCAGAAGGTCCGTTGCAGAGTGATGAGGTTGGAGACTGAGGTGTAGAAGGACTGTTACAGAGAGCAGAGTTCGGAGACTGGGTTGCAGAAGACCTGTTACAGAGAGAAGATGTTGGAGATTTGGATGCAGAAGGATTGTTACAGATAGCACAGTTTGGAGACTGAAGTGTAGTAGGACCAATGTAAAGAGCAGAGGTTTCAGATGGAGGCTTAGAAGGACTGTTACAGAGAGGAGAGGTTGGAGTCTGAGGTGCAAAAGGACTTTTATAAAAAGCAGAGTTTGGCAATTGGGGTGCAGATGGACCGTTACAAAGAGAAGAGGCTGGAGACTGTGATACAAAAGGAGTTTTACAGTGAGCATAGTTTGAAGACTTGTTAGAAGAAGGATCGTTGCATCGAGCAGATGTTGGAGACTGGGGTGCAGAAGGACAGTTACAGAGAGCAGAGGTTGGAGACTGAGTTGCAGAAATACGGTTACAGAAAGGTCAGGTTGGAGACTGGGGTGCAGAAGAAATGTTGAAGAGAGTAGAGTTTGGAGACTTGGGTGCATAAGGACTGATGCAGAGAGCAGAGTTTGGAGACTGTGGTGCAGAAGGACTGATACAGAGTACAGATTTTGGATACTGGGGTGCAGAAGAATCGTTGCACAGAGCAGAGGTTGGAAACTATGGTGCAGAAGGAGAGTTACACAGAGCAGAGTTTGGTTCCTGGGGTGTAAAAAGACTGCTGCAGAGAACAGAGGTTGGAGACTGATGTGCAAAAGGACTGATACAGAGAGCAGAGTTTGGAGACTTGGGTGCATAAGGACTGGTGCAGAGAGCAAAGTTTGGAGACTGTGATGCAGAAGGACTGATATAGAGAACAGAGTTTGGATACTGAGGTGCACAAGGATCATTGCACAGAGCAGAGGTTGGAAACTATGGTGCAGAAGGAGAGTTACCCAGAGCAGAGTTTGGTTCCTGGGGTGTAAAAACACTGCTGCAGATAACAGAGGTTAGAGACTGAGGTGCAAAAGGACTGATACAGGGAGCAGAGTTTGGAGACTGGGGTTCAGAAAGACCGTTACAGGGAGCAGAGTTCAAAGACTGCAGTAGAGAAGGACTTTTACAGAGAGCAAAGTTTGGAGACTGGGGTGCAGAAGGATTGTTACGAAGAGCAGAGGTTGGAGACTGGGATCCAGAAGGACTGTTGCAGAGAGCAGAGTTTGGAGTCTGAGGTGAAGAAGGATCGTTGCAGAGAGAAGAGTTTGGAGACTGGGGTGCAGAAGGCCTGTTAAAGAGTGCAGAGATTGGAGACTGGGGTGCAGAAGGCCTTTTACAGAGAGCAGAGTTTGGAGACTGGGGTGCAGAAGGAATGTTACAGATAGCACAATTTTGAGGCTGGGTAGCACAAAGATCTTACAGAGAGCATTTTGGAGACTGAGGTTCAGAAGGACTATTACAGAGAGCAAAGGTTGGAAACTGGGGTGCAGAAGGATTGTGGCAGAGAGCAGAGTTTTCAGACTTAGGTGCAGAAGGACTGTTGTAGAGAGCAGATGTTTGATCCTGGGGTGCAGAAGGACTGTTGCAGAGAGCAGAGTTATGAGACTGGGTTGCAGAAGGATCGTTGCAGAGAGCACAGGTTGGAGACTGGGGTGCAGAAGGCCTGTTACAGAGAGCAGATGTTGAAGACTGGGGTGCACAAAGCCTGTTACAGAGAGAAGAGTTTGGAAACTGGGGTGCAGAAGGACTGTTACAGAGAGCAGCATTAGGAGAATGCGTGGCAGAAGGATTTTACAGAGAACAGAGGTGGGAGACGGAGGTGAAGAAGGACTTTTACAGAGAGTAGAGGGTGGAGAATGGGGTGCAGAGGGAGTTGTACAGAGACCAGAGTTTGGAAACTGGGGTGTATAAGGACCATTGCAGTGAGCAGAGATTGGATCCTGGGGAGAAGAAGGATCATTGCAGAGAGCAGATGTTGGAGACTGGGACGCAGAAAGACTGTTAAAGAGAGCATAGGTTGGAGAGTGGGTTGCAAAAGGATCCCTACAGAGAGCAGAGTTTGGAGACCAGGGTGCAGAAGGACTGTTACAGATAGGAGACTTTGGAGACTGGGTTTCAGAAGGATCTTACAGAGAAAAGAGTTTGGAGACTCAGGTGCAGAAGGACTTTTACAGAGAGCAGAATTTGGAGATGAGGTGCAGAAGGATCGGTACAGAGAGCAGAGGTTGGAGACTGTGTTGCAGAAGGACAGATACAGAGATCAGATTTGGAGACTGGGGTGCAGGAAGATCGTTGCACAGAGCAGGGGTTGGAAAATAAGGTGCAGAAGAATCGTTACACAGAGCAGATTTTAGTTACTGGGGAGTAAAGACTGCTGCAGAGAGCAGAGGTTGGAGACTGAGGTGCAAAAGGACTGATACAGAGAGCAGATGTTGGAGACTGGGATGCAGAAGTACTGTAGCAGAGAGCAGAGGTTGGAGACTGGGGTGCTGAAGGACTGTTGCAGAGAACAGAGTGTGGAGACTGGGATGCAGAAGGATCATTGTAGAGAGCACAGGTTGAGACTGGGGTGCAGAAGGCCTGTTACAGGGAGCAGAGGTTAAAGACTGGGGTGCAGAACGCCTGTTACAGAGAGCAGAGTTTGTAGACTGAGGTGCAGAAGGACTGTTAAAGATAGCACAATTTCGTGACTGGGTTGCAGAAGGATATTACAGAGAGCATTTTGTAGACTGAGGTTCAGAAGGACTATTACAGAGAGCAAAGTTTGGAAACTCGGGTGCAAAGGATTTTTGCAGAGAGCCGAGTTTTCAGACTGAGGTGCAGAAGGACTGTTTCAGAGAGCAAATGTTGGATCTTGGGTTGTAGAAGGACTGTTACAGAGAGCAGAGTTTAGAAACTGAAATGCAGAAGGATCATTACAGAGAGCACAGGTTGGAGACTGGGGTGCAGAAGGCCTGTTACAGAGAGCAGAGATTGAAGACTGGGGTGCAGAAGGCTTGTTACAGAGAGCATTGTTTGGTGCCTGGGGTGCAGAAGACTGTTACAAAGAGCAGATTTTGGAGATTGGGGTGCAGAAGAACTGTTACTGAGAGCAGAGGTTGGAGACAGGGGTTCAGAAGGACTGTTTCAGAGAGCAGAGAAGAGGTTTGAGACTAGTTGTAGAAGGACGGTTACAGAGTGCAGAGGTTGGAAACTGTGGTGCAGAAGGATCCTTTCAGAGAGCAGAGTTTGAAAACTGAGGTGCAGAAGGATCGTTGCAGAAAGCAGAGGTTGGAGACTGAGGTGCAGAAGGATCGTTAAAGAGAGCAGAGGTTGGAGACTGGGGTCATAAATAAAGTTACAGAGAGCACAGTTTGGAGACTGGGGTGCAGAAGAAATGTTGCAAAGAGCAGAGGGTGGAGACTGGGGTGCAGAAGGAATGTCACAGAGAGCAGAGTTTGGAAACTGGGGTTCAGAATGATGTTACAGAGAGCAGAGGCTGGACACTGGGGTCAGAATGACTGTTGCAGAGAACAGATGTTGGAGACTATGGTGCAGAAGGATCGTTGCAGAGAACAGAAGTTGGAGACTGAGGTGCAGAAGGATCACTACAGAGAGCAGAGTTTGGAGACCGGGGAGCAGTAGGATAGTTACACAGTACAGGTTGGAGACTGGGGTGCAGAAGAAATGTTGAAGAGAGCAGAGGTTGGATACTGTGGTGCAGAAGGACAGTAGCAGAGAGCAGAGGTTGGAGACTGGTGTGTAGAAGGACTGTTGCAGAGAGCAGACGTTGGAGACTGGGATGCATAAGGATCGTTGCAGAGACCAGATGTTGGAGACTGGTGAGTAGAAGGACTTTTGCACAGAGCAGAGTTTTGAGACTGGGGTGCAGAAGTACTGTTGCGGAGAGCAGAGTTTGGGGACTGAGGTGCAGAAGGACTGTTACAGAGAGCAGAGGTTTTAGACTGGGGTGCAGAATTACTGACACGGAAAGTAGAGTTTGGAGACTGGGGTGCAGAATGACTGTTACAGAGAGCAAAGTTTGTAGTTTGGGGTGCAGAAGTACTGCTGTATAGAACAGAGGTTGGATACTGGGGTGCAGGAGGGCCGTTGCAGAGAGATGAGGTTGGAGACTGAGGTGCAGAATGACTGTTACAGAGAGCAAAGTTTGGAGAACGGGGAACAGAAGGATCTTACAGAGAGCAGAGGTTGGAGCCTGGGGAGCAGAAGGACTGTTGCAGAGAGCAGAAGTTGGAGACTGAGGTGCAGAAGAATCATTGCAGAGAGAAGAGGTTGGAGACTGGGATTCAGAAGGCCTGTTACAGAGTGCAGACTTTGGAGACTGAGTTGCACAAGACCTGTTACAGAGAGCAGATGTTTGAGATTGGGGTGCAGAAGGATTGTTACAGATAGCACAGTTTGGAGACTGGGGTTTAGAAGGATTGTTGCAGAGAGCAGAGGTTTCAGACTGAGGCTTAAAAGGACTGTTACAGAGAGCAGAGGTTGGAGTCTCAGGTGCAGAAGGACTGTTTCAGAAAGCAGAGGTTGGCGATTGGGGTGCAGAAGTACCATTACAGGCAGCAGAGTTTGGAGACTGCAATACAGGAGCACTGTTACAGAGAGCAGAGGCTGGAGACTGGAGTGGAGAAGAACTGTTTAAGAGTGCAGACGTTGGAGACTGTTGTGCAGAAGAACTGTTGCAGAGAGTAGAGGTAGGGGACTGAGATGCAGAAAGACTGTAAAAGGGAGCAGAGTTTGGAGACTGGGGTGCAGAAGGACTGATTCAGAGAGCAGAATTTCGAGACTGGGGTGCAGAAGGCTGTTACAGAGAGCAGAGGTTGAAGACTGGGTACAAAAGGGCTGTTACAGAGAGCAGAGTTTGGAGACTGGGTTGCAGAAGAATATTACGTAGAGCATAGTTTGGAGACTGAGGTGCAGAAGGATTGTTACAGAGAGCAGAGGTTGGCAACTGGGGTGCAGTAGGATTATTGCAGAGAGCAGAGGTTGGAGACTGTTGTGCAGAAGGATTGTTGCAGAGAGCAGAGGTTGGAGACTTGGGTGCAGAAGGATCTTTGCAGAGAGCAGAGATATGAACTGGGTTGCAGAGGGACTTTTACACAGAGCAGAGGTTGAAGACTGGAGTGTAGAAGGACTTTTACAGAAAGCACAGGTAGGAGACTCTGGTTCAGAAGGAATGTTGCAGAGAGCAGAGTTTGGAGACTGGAATGCAGAAGGACTGTTAGAGATAGCAGAGTTTGGAAACTGGGGTGAAGAAAGACTGTTGCAGGGAGCAGGTTTTGGAGAGATGGGTGCAGAAGGACTTTTGCAGAGAGTAGAATTTGGAGACTGAGGTGCAGAAGGACTTTGCAGATAGCAGAGGTTGGAGACTGGGGTGCAGAAGGACTGATACATAAAGCAGAGGATGGGGTCTGAGGTTCAGAAGGACCATTACAGACAGCAGAGTTTGGAGACTGCAATACAGGAGGACTGTTACAGAGAGCAGAGGTTGGAGACTGGAGTGGAGAAGAACTGTTTCAAAGTGCATACTTTGGAGACTGGTGTGCAGAAGAACTGTTGCAGAGAGTAGAGTTAGGAGACTGAGATGCAGAAAGACTGTTAAAGATAGCAAAGTTTGGAGACTGGGGTGCAGAAAAACTGATACTGAGAGCAGAGTTTGGAGACTAGGGTGCAGAAGGCTGTTACAGAGAGTAGAGGTTGGAGACTAGGTGCAGAAATGCTGTTACAGAAAGCAGAGTTTGGAGACTGGTTTGCAGAAGAATATTACGTAGAGCAGAGTTTGGAGACTGTTGTGCAGAAGGATTTTTACAGAGAGCAGAGGTTGGCGACTGGGGTGCAGTAGGATTATAGCAGAGAGCAGAGGTTGGAGACTGGTGTGCAGAAGGATTGTTGCAGAGAGCAGAGGTTGGAGACTTTGGTGCAGAAATACGGTTGCAGAGAGCAGAGATTGAAAACTGGGTTGCATAAGGACTGTTACACAGAGCAGAGGTTGAAGACTGGAGTGTAGAAGGACTGCTGCAGAGAGCAGAGTTTGGATACTGGGGTGCAGCAGGACTGTTTCCGAGAGCAGATGTGAAAGACTGAGATGCAGAAGGACTGTTACAGAGAGCAGAGTTTGGAGACTGGGGTGCAGAAGGACTGATACAGAAAGCAGAGGTCAGAGACATGGGTGGAGAATGAACTTTACAGAGAGCAGAGGTTGGAGACTGCAGTACAGAAGAACTGTTAAAGAGAGCAGAGTTTGGAGACCAGGGTACAGAAGGACTGTTGCAGAGTGCAGAGGTGGGAGAGTGGGATGGAGTAGGACTGTTTTAGAGAGTAGATGTTAAAGACTGGGGTGCAGAAAAACTGGTGCACAGAGCAGAAGTTGGAGACTGGGGTGCAGAAAAATTGTTGCAGGTAGTAGAGGTTTGAGACTGGAATAAAAAAGGACTGTTACAGAGATAAGAGTTTGGAGATTGGGATGCAGAAGAATCTTACAGAGAGCATAGATTGAAGATTGGAGTGCAGAGGAACTGTTGCACAGAGCAGAGGTTGGAGACTGGGGTGCATAAGGACTGTTAAAGAGAGCAGAGTTCGGAGACTGGGTTCGAGAAGGATCCTACAGAGAGCAGAGGTTAAAGAATCAGGTGCAGAAAGACTGTTACAGAGAATACATGTTGGAGACTGAGGTGCAGAAGTAACGTTGCAGAGTACAGAGTTTGGAGACTGAGGTGCAGAAGGATTGTTACAGAGAGCAGAGTTTATAGACTGGGGTGCAGAAGGACTGTTCCAGATAGCGAACTTTTGAGACTGGGGTGCAGAAAGTCTGTAATAGAGAGCAGAGGTTGGAGACTGGGGTGCAGAAGGATTGATACAGAAAGCAGAGATTGGAGTCTGGGGTGCAGAAAGACCATTACAGAGAGCAGAGGATGGATTCTGCAGTACAGGAGTACTGTTACAGAGAGCAGAGTTTGGAGACTGGGGTGGAAAAAGATTGTAAAAGAGAGCTGATGTTGGTAACTAGGGTGCCGAATGACTGTTGCAGAGAGCAGAGTTTGCAGACTGGGGTGCAGAAGATCTGTTGCGGAGAGCAGATGTTGGAGACTGGGGTGCAGAAGGACTGTTACAGAGAGCAGAGGTTGGAGAGAGCGGTGCAGAAGGATCTTACACAGAGCAGAATTTGGAGACTGAGGTGCAGAAGGACTGTTGTAAAGATCAGAGGTTTGAGACTGGGGTGCAGTAGGATCATTGCAGAGAGCAGAGGTTAATGACTGGGGTGCAGAAGGATAGTTGCAGAGAGCAGAGGCTGGAGACTTGCATGCAGAAGGCCTGTTACAGAGAGGAGAGGTTGGAGACTGGGGTGCAGAAGGACTGGTAAAGAGAGCAGATTTTGAAGACTGGGTTTCTGAAGGATCTTACAGATAGCAGAGGTTGGAGACTAAGGTGCTGGTGGACTGTTACAGAGAGCAGTGTTTGGAGACTGGGGTTCAGAAGGATCATGGAGAGCAGAGGTTTCAGTCTGAGGTGCAGCAGGACTGTTACCGAAAGCAGAGGTTGTAAATTGGGGTGCCGGAGGACCGTTACAGGGAGCAGAGGTTGGAGACTACGGTATAGAAGGACTGTTACAGAAAGCAGAGGTTGGAGACTGGGGTCCAGAAGGACCGTTACAGAGAGCAGAGTTTGGTGAATGCGGTACAGAAAGCCTTTTACAGAGAGGAGATATTAGAGACTGGGGAGCAAAAGGACTGTTGCAGAGGACAGATTTTGGAGACTGCGTTGCCGCAGGACCCTTGCAGAAAGCCGAGGTTGGCGACTAGGGTAGAGAAGGAATGTTAGAAAGAGCAGAGTTTGGAAACTGGAAAACAGAAAGATCTTACAGAGAGCAGACGTTGGAGACTGGGGTCCAGAAGGATCGTTACAAAGACCAGAGTTTGGAGACTGCGGTATAGAAAAACTGTTACAGAGAGCACAGGTTGGAGACTAGGGTGTAGAAGGAAAGTTACAGAGAGCACAGATTAAAGACTGAGGTGCAGAAGGATAGACACAGAGCACAGAGTTTTGTTACTGGTGTTCAAAAGGACTGATACAGAAAGCAAAGTTTGGAGACTGGGTTGCCGAAGGACTGTTACAGAGAGCAGATGTTGGAGACTGGGGAGCAAAAGGACTGTTGCAGAGGACAGAGGTTGTAGACTGGGGTGCTGCAGGACACTTGCAGAAAGCAGAGGTTAAAAACTGGTTTCGAGAAGGAATGTTACCAAGAGCAGAATTTGGAAACTGGAGTGCAGATGGATCTTACAGAGAGCAGAGGTTGGAGACTGTGGTGTAGAAGGACTCTTCCACAGAGTAGAGGTTGGAGACTGGGGTCCAGAAGGATTGTTGCAAAGAGCATAGTTTGAGGACTGGGGTTCAGAACTACGGTTGCAGAGAGCAGAGGTTGGAGTCTGTGGTGCAGAAGGACTGTTGAAGAGAGCAGAGGTTGGAGACTGTGGTGTAGAAGGACTCTTCCAGAGAGTAGAGGTTGGAGACTGGGGTCCAGAAGGATTGTTGCAAAGAGCATAGTTTGAGGACTGGGGTTCAGAACTACGGTTGCAGAGAGCAGAGGTTGGAGTCTGGGGTGCAGAAGGACTGTTAAAGATAGCAGAGGTAGGAAACTGAGGTGCAGAAGGACTGTTGCAGAGAGCAGACGTTGGAGATTGGGCTGCAGAAGGACTGTTGCAGGGAGCAGAGGTTGGAGACTGGGCTGCAAAAGGACTGTTGCAGAGAGAAGATGTTGGAGACTGTGCTGCAGAAAAAATGTTGCAGATAGCATATGTTGGAGACTTGGGTGCAGAAGGACTGTTACAGAGAACAGAGGTTGAAGACTGGGGTTCAGATGGATCTTACAGAGAGCAGAGTTTAGAAACTGGGGTGCAAAAGAACTGTTGCAGAGAGCAGAGGTTGGAGACTGGGGGGAGAAGAATCGTTGCAGAGAGAAGAGGTTGGAGAATGGGGTGCAGAAGGCCTGTTTTAGAGAGCAGAGATTGGAGAATGGCTTTCAGAAGTCCTGTTACCGAGAGCAGAGTTTGGAGACTGTTGTGCAGAAGGACTGTTACAGAGTGCAGAGTTTAAAGACTGGGTTGTAGAAGGATATTACAGAGAGCAGAGTTATGAGAATGAGGTGCAAAGGACTGTTACTGAGAGCAGAAGTAGGAGATTGGGGTGCAGAATGGTCTTTGCAGAGAGCAGAGTTTTAAGACTGAGGGGCAGAAGTACTTTTGCAGAGAGTAGATGTTGGAGACTGGGGTGCAGAAGGACTGTTGCAGACAGCATAGGTTGGAGACTTTGGTGAAGAAGGATCGTTGCAGAGAGCAGAGGTTGGAGACTGATGTGCAGAAGCACTGTTACAGAGAGCAGAGTTTGGAGACTGGGTTTCAGAAGAATCTTAGAGATAGCAGAGGTTGCAGATTGAGGTGCAGAAGGACTGTTACAGAGAGTAGAGGTTCGTGACTGATTTGCAGAAGGACCCTTGCAGAGAACAGAGTTTGGAGACTGAGGTGCAGAATGATTGTTACAGAGATCAGAGGTTGGAGACTCTGGTGCAGAAGGACTCTGCAGAGAGCAGACTTTGAAGACTGGGGTCCAGAAGGATCATTCCAGGAAGCAGAGTTTTGAAACTGGAGTGAGAAGTATTGTTGCAGAAAGCAGATGTTGGAGACTGGGGTGCAGAAGGACTGTTGCAGAGAGCAGAGTTTGGAGAATGAGGTGCAGAAGAACTGTTTAAGAGAGCAGAGGTTGGAGACTGAGGTTCAGAAGAACTGTTACAGAGAGTAAAGTTTGAAGACTGGGGTGCAGAAGGACTGTTACAGAGATCAGAGTTTGGAGAGTGGGGTTCAGATGGATCTTACAGAGCCTGAGGTTGGAGCGTGTTGTGCTAAATGACTGTTGCAGAGAGCAGAGGTTGGAGACTGGTATGGAGAAGAATTGTTGCAGAGAGAAGATTTTGGAGACTCGGGTGCAGAACGCCTGTTACAGAGAGCAGATTTTTGAGACTGGTTGCAGAAGTCCTGTTACAGAGAGAAGAGGTTGGAGACTGTTGTGCAGAAGGACGGTTACATAGTGCAGAGCATAAAAACTTGTTTGCAGAAGTATTTTACAGAAAGCAGCGTTGGGAGAATGAGGTGCAAAAAAAACTGTTAGAGGAAGCAGAGGTAGGAGACTGGGGTGCAGAAAGTTCGTTGAAGACAATAGAGTTTTCAGACTGAGGTGCGGAAGGACTGTTGCAGAGAGCAGTTGTTGGAGACTGGGGTGCAGAAGGACTGTTGTAAAGATCAGAGGTTGGAGAGTGGGGTTAAGAGGGATGTTTGCAGAGAGCAGTGTTTGGAGACTGGTGTGAAGAAGAACTGTTACAGAGAGGAGATTTTGGAGACTAGGGTGCAGAATGACTGTTATAGAAACAAGTGGTTGGAAGAATCTTACAGAGAGCAGAGTTTGGAGACTACGTGCAGGTGGACTGTTACAGAGAGCAGTGTTTGGAGACTGGGGTTCAGAAGGATCATTGCAGAGAGCAGAGGGTTGAGACTGGGGTTCAATAGGACCATTGCAGATGTCAGAGTTTGGAAAATGAGTTGCAGAAAGATTGTTACAGAGAACAAAAGTTGGATACTGGGGTGCAGAAGGACTGTTGCAGAGAGCAGAGGTTGGAAACTGGGGTTTAGAAAGACTGTGGCTTAGAGCAGAGGTTGGAAACTGGGGTGCAGAAGGACTGTTACAGAGAGCAGAGTTTGGAGACAGGTTCACAGAAGGATCTTAATCAGAGCAGAGTTTGGAGACTGAGGTAGAACAAGACTGTTAGAGAGAGCAGAGTATAGAGACTGGGGTGCAGAAGGATCGTTGCAGGGAACCGAGTTTTCAGACTGAGGTGCAGAAAGACTGTTGGAGATTACAGAGGTTGGAGACTGGGGTGCAGAAGAATCTTTTCAGAGAGCAGAGGTTTGAGACTGGGGTGCAGAAGGACTGTTACAGAGAACAGAGGTTGGAGACTGCGGTGCAGAATTACTGACACGGAAAGCAGAGGTTGATACTGGGTGCAGAAAAACCGTTACAGAGAGCAGAGTTTGGAGACTGTAGTACAGAAGGACTGTTGCAGAGAGCAGAGGTTAGAGAATGGTGTGCAGAAAGACTGTTACAGATAGCCGAGGTTTGAGAATGGGGTGCAGAAGTAAGGTTGCAGAGTTCAGAGGTTGGAGACAAAGGTGCAGAAGGACTGTTACAGAAAGCAGAGGTTGTAATCCGTGGTTCAGAAGGACAGTTACAGAAAGCAGAGGTTTGAGACTGGGGTGCAGAAGGACCGTTAGAGAGAGCAGATGTTGGAGACTGCGTTACAGAAGGACTGTTACAGAGAGCAGAGGTTTGAGACTGGAAAGAAGGACTGTTGCAGAGAACAGATGTCGTAGACTGGGTTGCAGCAGGACCGTTGAGGAAAGCAGAGGTTGTAGACTGGGTTGGAGAAGAATGTTACAGAGAACAGAGTTTGGAACGTGCGGTGCAGAAGGACCTTACAGAGAACAGAGGTTGGAGACATGGGGGTAGAAAGAGTGTTAATGAGAGGAGACGTTGGAGACTGGGGTGCAGAAGGACTGTTGCAGAGAGCAGATGTTGGAGACTGGTGTGCATAAGGATCGATGCAGGGAGCAGAGGTTTAAGATTGGGGTGCAGAAGGATGGTTGCAGAGAGCAGAGGTTGGAGACTGAGGTGCAGAAAAACAGTTACAGAGAGCAGAGTTGGAGTCTGGGGTGCAGAAAAATCGTTGAAGAGAGCAGAAGTTGGAGACTGAGTTGCAGAAGAATCGTTGAAGAGAGCAGAGGTGGAGACTGGGCTGCAGAAGGATCGTTACAGTGAGAAGAGGTGGGAGACTGCGGTGCAAAAGGACTGTTACAGAGAGTACAGTTTGGAGACTGGGGTGCAGAAGGAATGTTGCAGAAAGAAGAGTTTGGAGACTGGGGTGCAGAAGTACTTTTTCAGAGAGCAGAGGTTGGAGACTGAGATGCAGAAAGATTGTTATACAGAGCAATCGTTGGAAACTGAGGTGAAGAATTATGATACAGAAAGCAGAGGTGTGAGACTGGGGTGTAGAAGGACCGATACAGAGAGCAGAGGTTGCAGACTGGCGTGCAGAAAGACTGTTTAAGAGAGCAGAGTTTGGAGACTGGGGTGCATAAGGCCTGCAACTGAGAGCATAGGTTGGAGACTGGGTTGCAGAAGGACTGTCATAGAGAGCAGAGTTTTGAGGCTGGGTTAAAGAGGGATCTTACAGAGAGCAGTGGTTGGTGACTGTGGTGCAGGACGAATGTTACAGAAAGCAGTGATTAGAGACTGGGGTGCAGAAGGATAGTGCAGAGAGCAGAGGTTTCAGACTGAGGTGCAGAATGACTGTAACAGAGAGAATAGGTTGGAGACTGAGTTGCAGTAGGACCGTTACAGAGAACAGAGTTTGGTGACTGAGGTGCAGAAGGACTGTTACAGAAACAGAGGTTGGAAATTGGATACAGAGGGACCGTTACAGAGAGCAGAGGTTGGAGACTGTGGTATAGAAAGACTGTAACAGAAAGCAGAGGTTTCAGAATACAGTGCAGAAGGAATGTTACAGAGAGCAGAGGTTGGAGACTGGCATACAGAAGGACTGTTACACAGAGAAGAGGTTGAAGACTTGGGTGTAGAAGGACTGTTGCAGAGAGCAGAGGCTGGAGACTTGGGTGAAGAAGGACTGTTGCCAAGAGCAGAATTTGGAGACTGAGGTGCAGAAGGACTGTTGAGGAGAGTAGACGTTGGAGACTTGGGTGCAGAAGGATCATTGCAGAGAGGAGAGGTTGGAGACTGAGGTGCAAAAAGACTGTTAAAGAGAGCAGAGTTAAGAGACTGGGGTGCAGAAGGCCTGTTAAGGAGACCAGAGTGTGGATAAGAGCTCCAGAAGGACTGTTACAGATCACAGAGTTTGGAGGCTGGGTTGAAGCAGGATCTAACAGAGAGCAGAAGTTGGGTCCCAGGTGTAGAAGGACTGTTACAGAGAGTAGAGGTTGAAGACTTAGGTGCAAAAGGATCGTAGCAGAGAACAGCGTTTTAAGACTGAGGTGCAGAAGCACTGTTGCAGAGACCATATGTTGGAGACTGGGTAGCAGAAGGACTGTTGCAGAGAGCAGTGGTTGAAGATTGGGGTGCAGAAGTCTTGTTATAGAGAACAGACTTTGGAGACTGGAGTGCAGAAAGCCTGTTTCAGAGAGGAGAGTTGGGAGAAGGGGTTCAGAAGGACTGTTAAAGAGGGCAGAGTTGGGAGACTGGGTTTCAGAAGAATCTTACAGAGAGCAGATGTTGGAGACTGAGGTGTAGAATGATTGTTGCAGAGAGAAGAGTTTGGAGACTGGGGTTAAGAAGGCTTGTTACAGAGAGCAGGGTTTGGAGACTGGGGAGCAGAAGGCCTGTTAAATAGAGCAGAGGTTGAAGACTGGGGTGCAGAAGGACTGTAACAGAAAGCAAAGTTATGAGACTGGGTGGCAGAAGTATCTTACAGAGAGAATAGTTTGGAGACTGAGGTGCAGAAGGACTGTTACAGTGAGCAAATTTTGGAGACTGTGTTGCACAAGGATCTTACATAGAGCAGAGTTTGGAGACTGAGGTGCATAAGGACTGTTAGAGAGAGCAGATGTTGAAGTCTGGAGTGCAGAAGGATTGTTGCAGAAAGCAAAATTTTCAGACTGAGGTGCAGAAGACTTTTGCAGAGAGCAGATGTTGGAGACTGGGGTGCACAAGGTTCGTTGCAAAGAGCAGAAGTTGGAGACTGCAGTACAGAAGGACTGTTGCAAAGAGTAGAGGTTGGAGACTAGGGTACAAAAAGACTTTTTCAGAGAGCAGATGTTGGATACTGTTGTTCAGAAGGACTGTTGCAGAGAGCAGAAGTTGGAGAATGGGTTGCAGAAGGACTTTTGCAGAGAGCACAGGTTGGAGACTGAGGTTCAGATGGACGGACAAAGTAAGCAGAGGTTGGAGACTGGCGTGCAAAAGGACCTTTACAGAGAGCAGAGATATGAGCCTGGTTACAGAAGGACTGTTACAGAGAGCATAGTTTGGAGACTGGGGAGCATAAGGATTGTTGCAGAATACAGATGTTGGAGACTGGGGTGTAGCAGGACCGTTGCAGAAAGCAGAGGTTAGAGACTGGCGTGGAGAAGGAATATTACAGAGAGCAGAGTTTGGAAACTGGGGTCAGAAGGATCTTTCCGAGAACAGAGGTTGGAGACTGGGGTGCAGAAGGATCGTTGCTGAGAGAAGAGTTTAGACACTGGAGTTCCGAATGACTGTTGCAGAGAGCATATTTTGGAGACTGAAGTGCAGAAGGACTGTTTAGAGAGCAGATGTTGGAGACTGGGGTGCAGAAGGACTCTTGCAGAGAGCAGAGGTTGAAGACTGAGGTGGAGAATGACTGTTACACAGAACAGAGTTTGGAGACTGGGGTGCAGAAGGACTGTTGCAGAGAAAAGAGTTTTAAGCCTGAGGTACAGAAGGATCATTGCAGAGAGCAGAGGTGGAGACTTGGCTGCAGAAGGACTGTTACACACAGCACACTTTGCAGACTGGGGTGCAGAAGAGATTTTGAAGACAGAAGAGGTTGGAGACAGGGGAGCATAAGGACTGTTGCAGATAGCAGAGTTTGGATATCAGGTGCAGAAGGACTTTTACAGAGAGCAGAGGTTGTAGACTGGGATGCAGAAGGTCTGATACAGAAAGCAGAGGTTGGAGACTGGGGTGAAGAAGGACCCTTACAGAGAAAAGAGTTTGAAGACTGCAGTACAGAAGGACTGTTACAGAGAGTAAAGAGTGGCGACTGGGGTGCAGAAGGAGTGTTGCAAAGAACACAGTTTGGAGACTGAGGTGAAGAAGAACTGCTACAGAGAGCAGAGTTTTTAGACAAGGTTGCAGAAGGATCTTACAGAGAGCAGAGATTGTAGACCGAGGTGCAGAAAAACTGTTACAGAAAGCAGATGTTGGAGACTGGGGTGCAGAAAGATTGTTATAGCAAACAGACTTTAGAGACTGGGGTGCAGAAGGCCTGTTACGGAAAGGAGAGTTGGGAGAAGGTGTGCAGAAGGACTGTAACAGAGGGCAGAGTTTGGAGTCTGGGTTGCAGAAGGTACTTACAGAGAGCAGTTGTTGGAGAGTGAGGTGCAGAGGGACTGTTACAGAGAGTAGATGTTGGAGACTGAGGCACAGAAAGATTGTTACAGAGAGCAGAATTGGAGACTGGGTGCAGAAGGACTGTTTCAGATACCACAGGTTGGAGACTGGGGTGTACAAGGACTATTGAAGAAACCAGAAGTTGGAATCTGGGGTGCTGAAGGACTGTTGCACAGAACAGATATAGGAGACTGAGATGCAGAAGGACTGTTACAAAGAGCAGAGGTTTGCGACTGGGGTGCATAAGGACTGATACAGAGAGCAGAGTTTCGAGACTGGGGTGCAGAAGGCCTGTTACAGAGAGCAGAGGTTTGAGACTGGGGTGCAGAAGGGCTCTTAGAGAATGCAGAGTTTGGAGACTGGATTGCAGAAGAATCTTACATAGAGCAGAGTTTGGAGACTGAGGTGGAGAAGAACTGTTACGGGGAGCAGAGTTTGTAACTGGGGTGCTTAAGGATCGATGGAGACAGCAGAGTTTCCGGAATGAGGTGCAGAGGGACTGTTGCAGAGATCAGATGTTGGAGACTTGGGTGCACAAGGACTGTTGCAGAGACCAGATGTTGGAGACTGGGATGCAGAAGGATCGTTGCAGAGAGTAGAGGTTGGACACTGCGGTGCAGAAGGACTGTAACACATAGCAGAAGTTCAAGACTGAGGTGAAGAAGGACTGTAACAGAGAGCAGATGTGGGAGACAGGGGTGCAGAACTGATACAGAGCAGAAGTTGGAGACTGAGGTACAGAAGAACTTTTACAGAGAGCAGAGGTTGGAGACTCGGGTGGCAGAAGGATCATTGAAGAGAGCAGATTTTTCAGATAGAGGTACAGAAGAACTGTTACAGAGAGCAGAGGTTGGAGACTCGGATGCAGAAGGATTATTGCAGAGAGCAGAGTTTTCAGATCGAGGTACAGAAGAACTGTTGAAGAGAGCAGATTTGGAGATTGGTTTGCACAAGGGACTGTTGCAGCGAGCAGAGGTTGGAGACTGGGATGCAGAAGGACTGATACAGAGAGCAGAGTTTGGAAACTGGGGTACAGAAGGTCTTTTGCAGAGAGCAGAGTGTGGAGATTTGGTTGCAGAAGGATCTTACATAGAGCAGAGTTTGGAGACTGAAATGTAGAAGCACAGTAACAGAGAGTAGATGTTGGAGACTAAGGTGCAAAAGGACCATTGCAGAGAGCAGAGGTTGTAGACGGAGGTGCAGAAGGATTGTTAGAGAGAGCAGAGGTTGGAGACTGAGGTCTAGAGGTATTATAGCAGAGAGCAAAGGTTGGAGACTAAGGTGCAGAATGACAGTTAGACAGAGCACAGGTTGGAGACTGGGGTGCAGAAGGACTGATACAGAAAGCAGAGGTTGGAGACTCGGGTGTAGAAGTACCCTTACAGAGAGCAGATGTTGGAGAATGCAGTACAGAAGGACTGTTATAGAGAGCAGAGGTTGGAGACTGGGGTGCAAAAGGACTGATGAAGAGAGCAGGGGATGGAGACTGGGTTGCAGTAGGAGTGTTGCAGAGAGCAGAGGTTGCAGACTGACTTGAAGAAGGAGTGTTACAGAGGGAAGAGTTTTGAGACTGTGGTGAAAAACGAAAGATACAGTTTGAAGACTGGGGTGTAGAAGGACTGTTGCAGAGAGCAGAGTTTGGAGACTGGGTTGGAGAAGGACTGTTGCAGACAGCAGATGTTGGAGACTGAGGTGCAGAATGAATGTTGCAGAGAGCAGAAATTAGAGACTGGGTTCTTATGGAGTATTGCAGAGAGCAGAGGTTGCAGACTGAGGTGCAGAATGCCTGATACAGACAGCAGAGTTTCGAGAATGTAGTGCAAATGTACTGATACAGAAAACAGAGGTTGAAGAATGTGGTACAGAAGGACCCTTACAGAGAAAAAAGTTTGGAGACTGCAGTACAGAAGGACTGTTACAGAGAGCAGAGGTTTTAGACTGGGGTGAAGAATAACTATTGTAGCGATCAGAATATGAAGACTGGGGTGCAGAAGGACCATTGCAGAAAGCAGAGGTTGGAGACTGTGTTTCAGAAGGATCGTACAGAGAGAAGAGTTTGGACACTGAGGTGCATAAGGACTGCTGCAAAGTGCAGAGGTTGGAGATTGGGGAGCAGTAGGACTGTTGCAGAGAACAGAGGTTGGAGTCTTAGGTACAAAAAGACTGTTAAAGAGAGCAGAGGTTGGAGACTGGGGTGCAGAATGACTGATACATAACACAGAGTTTGGAGACTCGTGTGCAGAAGGACCCTTACAGAGAGCAGAAGTTAAAGACTGGGTTGGAGAAGGACTCTTACAGAGAACAGAGGTTGAAGACTGCGGTACAGAAGAACTATTTTTGAGAACAAGGTTGGAGAGTCGGGTGCAGAGGGACCATTGCAGAGAGCAGTGGTTGGAGACTTCAGTACAGAAGAACTGTTACAAAGAGTAGAGGTTGGAGACTGGGGTAGAGAAGAACTGTTGCAGAGAGAAGAGATTGCAGAGTGAGGTGCAGAAGGACTTTTACAGAAAGCAGAGTTTGGAGACTGTGGTGCAGAAGGACTGATACAGAAAGCAGAGGTTGGAGACTGGGGTGAAGAAGGACCCTTACAGAGAACAGAGGTTGAAGACTGTGGTACACAATAAGTGTTTTTGAGAACAAGGTTGGAAACTGGGGTGCAGAGGGACCATTGCAGAGAGCAGAGGTTGGAGACTGGGGTGCAGAAGGAATGTTACAGAGAGCAGATTTTGGAAACTGGGTATGGAATGATCTTACAGAGAGCAGAATTTGGAGACTGGGATGCAGAAAGACTGTTGCAGAATAGACGTTGGAGACTGGGGTGCAGAATGATCCTTGCAGAGAGCAGATTATGGAGACTGGGTTATAGAAGGACTGTTCCAGAGAGCAGAGGTTGGAGACTGGGGTGCAGAAGGACTGTTGCAGAAAGCAGTTGTTGAAGACTTAGGTGCAGAAAGACTGTTTCAGAGAGCAGAGTTTGGAGACTGAGGTGCTGAAGGAAAGTTACAGAGAGCAGAGCTTGGAGACTGGGGTTCAGAAGGACTGATACCGAAAGCACAGGTGGAAGACTGGGGTCAAGAAGGACCATTACAGGGAGCAGAGGTACGAGACTGCAGTACAGAAGGACTGTTACAGCGAGCAGATGTCGAAGACTGTGGTACAGAAGGGCTGTTGCAGAGAACAGAAGTTGGAAACTGGGGTGCATAAGGACTGTTGCTGAGAGCAGAGGTTGGAGACTGATGTGCAGAAGGATTGTTACAGAGAGTAGAGTTTGGAGACTTGGGTGCAGAAGGATCGTTGCAGAGAGAAGAGGTTGGAGTCTGTGGTTTAGAAGGATCGTTGCAGAGAGCAGAGGTGGAGACTGAGGTGTAGACGGACTGTTACAGAGAGCAGACTTTGGAGACTGGGGTGCAAGACTGATACAGAAATCAGATGTTGAAGCCTGGGGTTCAGAATGAATGTTGCAGACAGCAGAGGTTGGAGACTGGGTTGCAGAAGGATTGTTGCAAAGAGCAGAATTTAGAGACTTAGGTGCAGAAGGACTGTTACAGAGAGCAGAGCTTGAAGACTGGGATGCAGAAGGACTGTTGCAGAGAACAGAGGTTGAAGACTGGAGTGCAGAATGATCGTGGAAGAGACCAGAGTTTAAAGACTGAGGTGCAGAAGGACAAATTCAGAGAGCAGATGTTGGAGACTGGGGTGCAGAAAGTCTGTTACAGAGAGCAGAGTTTGGAGAAGGAGTGCAGAAGGACCGTTGCACGAGCAGATGTTGGAGACGGGTGCAGAAAGGCTGTTACAGAGAGCAGAGTTTGGAGAAGGGGTGCAGAAAGACCATAGCACAGAGCAGATGTTGGAGAAATGGATGCAGAAGGCCTGTTAAAGAGAGAAAAGGTTGGAGACTGGGGTGCACAAGGACCAATGCAGAGAGCAGAGTTTTTAGACTGAGATGCAGAGGGAGTGTTGAGGAGCAGAGCTTGGAGACTTGGGTGTAGAAGGCCTGTTGCAGAGAGCAGAGATTGTAGATTGGGATGAAGAAGGAATGTTGCAAAGAGCAGAATTTCAAGAGTAAAGTTCGTAAGTGCTATTACCGTGAGCCGAGGCTGGAGACTTGAGTGCAGAAGGACTGATACAGAAAGCAGAGATTGGTGTCTGGGGTGCAAGAGGACAGTTACAGTGAGCAGAGGTTGGAGACTGCAGTACAGAAGAACTGTTACACAGAGCAGACGTTGGAGATTGGGGTACAGAAGGACAGTTAAAGAGAGCACAGTTTTGAGACTGGGGTGAAGAAGAAATGTTGCAGAGAGCAGAGTTTTCAGACTGGGGTGAAGAATGACTTTTGCCGAGAGCAGAGGTTGGAGCCTAAGGTGCAGAAGGACAGTTGGAGAGAGCAGAGTTTGGAGAATGCGGAACATTAGGACTGTTACAGAGAGTAGAGGTTGGAGACTGGGGTGCATAAAGAATGTCACAGAGAGTAGAGTTTGGAAACTGGGTTGCAGAAGAATCTCATAGAGACCAGAGGTTGTAAACCGTGGTGCAGAAGGACTGATGCAGAGAGCAGACGTTGGAGACTGGAGTGAAGAAGGATCACTGCAGAGAGTAGATGTTGGAGACTTGGGTGTAGAATGACTGTTGCAGAGAGTAGAGGTCTAAGACTGGGGTGCAAAAGGACTGTTGAAGAGAGCAGAGGTTGGAGACTGAGGTGCAGAAGGACTGTTACAGAGAGCAGAAATTGGAAACTGGGCTGCAGAAGAACTGAAACAGAAAGCAGAGTGTGGAGACTGGGGTGCAGAAGGACCTTTACAGAGAGCAGAGTTTGGAGTCTGGGTTGCAGAAAGACTTTTGCAAAGAGCAGAGGTTGGAGACTGGGGTGGAGAAGGAATGTTGTAGAAAGCAGATGGTGGAGACTGAGATGCAGAAGGACTGTAACAGAGAGCAGAGGTTGAAGCCTGGGGTACAAAAGTACTGATACAGAAAGCAGAGTTTGGAGACTGGGTTGCAGAAGGACCCTTACAGTGAGAAGAGTTTGGAAACTGCAGTACAGAAGGACTGTTAAAGAGAGTAGAGGTAGGAGACTAGGGTGGAGAAGGGCTGTTGGAGAGATCAGATGTTGGAGACTTGGGTGCAGAGGGACTGTTGCTGAGAGGAGGTTGAAAACTGGGGTGCAGAAGAACTGTTGCAAGGAGAAGAGGTTTGAGATTGGGGTGCAGAGACTGTTGCAGAGAGCAGATGTTGGAGACTGGGGTCGAGAAAGACTTTTACAGAGAGAAGAATTTGGAGACTGAGGTGCAGAAGGACTGTTACAAAGAGCAGAGGTTAGAGCCTTGAGTGCAGAAGAATTGATACAGAAAGCAGAGGTTGGAGACTGCGGTGCAGAAGGACCATTACAGAGAGTAGAGGTTGGAGACTGGGTGCAGAATAACTGTTGTAGAGAGCAGAGTTTGGAGACTGGGGTGCAGAAGGACCATTGCAGGAAGCAGAGTTTGGAAACTGGGTTTCAAAACGATCTTACAGAGAGCAGTGTTTGGAGTCTGAGGTGCAGAAGGAAAGTTACAGATAGCGGCGGTTGGAGATTCGGGTTCAGAAAAACTGATAAAGAAAGCAGAGTTTGGAGAATGGGATGCAGAAGAACCATTACATAGAGCAGAGTTTTGAGACTGCAGTACAGAAGGTCTGTTGCAGAGAGCGTATTTTGGAGACTGGGTTGCAGAAGGAGTGTTGAAAAGAGCAAGGTTTAAGACTGGGGTGCAGAAGGGCTGTTGCAGAGAGAAGAGGTTGCAGAGTGAGGTGCAGAAGAACTGTAACTGAGAGCAGAGTTTGGAGACTGTAGTGCAGAAGGACTGATACAAAAAGGAGTGGTTGGAGACTGGGGTTAAGAAGGACCCTTACAGAGAACAGAGATAGAAGACTGTGGTATAGAATAACTGTTTTGGAGAACAGAGTTTAGAGACTGGGGTGCAGAAGGACCATTGCACATTGCAAAGGATAGAGATTTGGGTGTAGAAGGCCTGTTAAAGAGAGAAAAGTTTGGAGACTGGGGTGCACAAGGACTGCTACAGTGAGCAGAGTTTGGAGACTGGGTAGTAGAAGGAACTTATAGAGAGCAGAGGTTTGAGACTGACGTGCAGAAGGAGTGTTACATAGAACAGAGTTTGGAGACTGGGGTGCAGAAGGATCGTTGCAGAGAGCAGAGTGTTCAGACTGAGGTGCAGAAGGACTATTGCAGACAGCTGATGTTCGAGACTGGGGTGCAGAAAGACTGTTGCAGAGAGAAGAGGTTGGAGACTTGGGTGCAGAATGATCGTTCCAGAGAGCAGAGATTGTAGACTGGAGTGCAGAATGTCTGTTACAGATTGCAGAATTTTGAGAAGGGTGCAGTAGGACTGTTACAGAGAGCAGAGTTTGGGGATTGTGTTGCAGAAGAATCTTACAGACAGCAGAGGTTGGAGTCTGAGGTGCAGAAAGACTGTTACAGAGAGTAGAGGTTGAAGACTGAGGTGCAGAAAGACCAATGCTGAGAGCAGAGTTTGGAGACAGAGGTACAGAAGGACTGTTGAAGAGCAGAGGTTGGAGACTTGGGTGTAGAAGGACTGTTGCAGAGAGCAGAGGTTATAGATTGGGGTGCAGAAGGACTGTTGCAGAGAGCAGAATGTGAAGACTGAGGTTTTTATGGTCTGTTACAGAGAGCAGAGTTTGGAGACTTGAGTGCAGAAGGCCTGGTACAGAAATCAGAGGTTAGAGTCTGGGGTGCAAGAGGAGAGTTACAGAGAGCAGAGGTTGGAGACTGCAGTACAGAAGGACTGTTACACAGAGCAGAGGTTGGAGATTGGGGTGCAGAAGAACAGTTACAAAGAGCACAGTTTTGAAACTGGGGTGAAAAAGAAATGTTGCAGAGAGCAGAGTTTGGAGACTTGGGTGCAGAAGGACTATTCCAGAGAGCAGATTTTAGATACTGGGGTGCAGAGGGACTGTTAAAGACAGCAGAGTTTAGAGACCGGGGTGCAGAAGGACTGATACAGAAAGCAGAGTTTGGAGACTGGGGTGCAGAAAACCGTTACAGAGAGTAGAGGTTAGAGACTTAGGTACAGAAGGACGGTTACAGAAAGCAGATGTTGCAGAGTGAGGTGCAGAAGGACTGTTACAGAGAGCAGAGTTTGTAGACTGTGGTGCAGAAGAACTAATACAGAAAGCAGAGCTTGGAGAATGGGGTGTAGAAGGAACCTTACAGAGAATAGAGGTTGAAGACTGCAGTACAGAAGAACTGATGTAGAGAACAAGGTTGGAGACTGGGGTTCAGAGGGACCATTGCAGAGAGTAGACGTTGGAGACTCGGGTGCCGAAGGATTGTTGCAGAGAGCAGACGTTAGAGACTGGGGTGCAGAACAATTTCACAGAGAGCAAAGTTTGGAGACTGAGGTGCAGAAGGACTGTTGCAGAGAGCAGAGGTTGGAGACTGGGGTGCAGAAGGACTGTGCAGAGTGCAGTGTTTGGAGACTGGGATGCAGAAGGACTGTTGTAGAGAGCAGAGGTTGGAGACTTGGGTGCAAAAGGATCGTTACAGAGAGCAGAGGGTGGAGACTGGGGGTGCCAAAGGACTGTTTCAGAGAGCAGAAATTGGAGACTTGGGTTTAGAAGGACTGTTACAGAGAGCAGAGTTTGGAGACTGGGGTGCAGAAGAAGTGTTGAAGAGAACAGAGGTTGAAGATTTTGGTGCAGAAGGAATGTTGCAGAGACCAGCGTTTGGACACTGGGTTGCAGTACACTGATACAGAAGTCAGAGGTTGGAGACTGGGGTGCAGAAAGCCTGATACGGAAAGCAGAGTTTGGAGACTGTGGTGTAGAAGTACTGTTACAGAGAGCATAGTTTGAATAGTGGATTCCAGAAGGATGTTACAGAGAGCAGAGGTTGGAGACTCAGGTGCAGAAGGATTGTTACAGCGAGCCTAGGTTGGAGACTCGGATGCAGAAGGACAGATACAGAAAGCAGAGGTTGGATACTCGGGTGCAGAAGGACCCTTACAGAGAGCAGAGGTTGGAGACTGAGGTGCAGAAGGACTGTTGCAGAGAGCAGAGGTTGCAGACGGAGTTGCAGAAGGACTGTTACAGCAGGCAGAGTTTCGAGACTTTGGTGGAAAACGACTGATACAGAAAGCAGAGGTTTGATACTGGGGTGCCTAAAGACCCTTACGGAGAACAGAGGTTGGAGACTGCAGTACAGAAGGACTGTTACAGAGAGCAGAGGTTGGAGACTGGGTGCAGCTAAACTTTTGTAGAGAACAGAAGTTGGAAGTGGGTTGCAGGAGGATCGTTTGGGCAAGCAGAGTATGGACACTGGGGTGTAGAAGGACTGTTGCAGAGAGCAGAAGTTTTAGACTGGGTTGTAGAAGGACTTTTGCAGAGAGCAGATGTTGGAGACTTGGGTGCAGAAAGACTGTTGCATAGAGCAGAGGTTGGAGACTGAGGTGCAGAAGAATGGTTAGAGAGACCAGAGTTTGGAGACTGGGGTGCAGAAGGACTTTTACAGAGAGCAGATATTGGAGACTGGGGTGCAGAAGGATCGTTGCAGAGAGCAGAGTTTGGAGACTGGGTTGTAGAAGGATCGTTAAAGAGAGCAGATTTTGGAGACTGTAATGCAGAAGGACTTTTACAGAGAGCAGAAGTTGAATACGGGTGTGCAGTAGGACATATATGGAGAGAACATGTTGGAGACTTATGTGCAGAAAAACTGTTGCAGAGAGCAAAGTTTGGAGACTGGGGTGCAGAAGGAGTGTTTCAGAGAGCAGAGGTTGCAGACTGAAGTACAGAAGGACCCTTACAGAGTCCAGCGTTTGGAGACTGTGGAACAGAAGGACTGTTACAGAGAGCATAGGTTGGAGACAGGTGTTCAGAAAGATCTTACAGAGAGCATAGGTTGGAGACTGGGGTGCAGAAGCCCGGTTACAGAGAGCAGAGGTTAAAGACTGGGGTGCAGAAGGCCTGTAACAGAGAGCAGTGCTTGGAGACTGAGGTGAAGAAGAATCGTTGCTGAGAGCAGAGTTTTCAGACTGAGGTGCAGAAGGACTGTTACAGAGAGCAGAGGTTGGAGACTGGGGTGCAGAAGCCCGGTTACAGAGAGCAGAGGTTTTAGACTGGGTTGGAGAAGGACTGCTGCAGAGAGCAGAGGTTGGAGACTGAGGTGGGGAACGACTGTTGCAGAGAGAAGATGTTAGAGACTGGGGTGCAGAAGAACTACTACAGAGCAGAGGTTGCAAATTGCGGTGCAGAAAGACCAATACAGAGAGCAGAGTTTGGAAACTGCGGTATAGAAGGACTGTAACAGAGAGGAGAGTTTGAAGACTGAAGTGCAGAAGGACTGTTACAGAGTGCAGATGTTGGAGACTGTGGTGCAGAAGGACTCTTACAGAGAGCAGATATTGGGGACTGGGGTTGAGAAGGATTGTTACAGAGAGCAGAGTTTGGAAACTTGGGTCCACAAGGATCTTACAGAGTGCAGAGGTTTGAGATTGATGTACAGTAGGATACTCACAGAGAGCAGAGTTTCAAGACTGGGGTGCAGAAGTACTGATAGAGAAAGCAGTGATTGGACTTTGTGGTTAAGAAAGATGGTAACAGAGAGCAGAGGGTGGAGACTGCAGTACAGAAGGACTGTTAAAGAGAGCAGAGATGGAGACTGCGGTGCAGGAGGACTGTTGCAGTGAACAGATGTTTGTAACTAGGGTGCACAAGGACTGTTGCAGAAAGCAGAGGTTGGAGACTGGGGTGCAGTAGGACTGTTGCAGAAGTAGAGGTTGGAAACTAAGGTGCAGATGGACTGTTACAGAAAGAAGAGGTTGGAGACTGTCGTGCTGAAGGACTGAAACAAAAAGCAGAGGTTGGAGACTGCGGTGCAGAAGGACTGTTACAGAGAGCAGATGTTGGAGACTGGTTTGCAAAAGGACTGTTAAAGAGAGCAGAAGTTAGAGACTGGGGTGCTGAAGGACTGTTGCAGAAAGTAGAATTTGGAGAGTGGGATGGTGAAGAATTGTTTCAGAGAGAAGGGTTTGGAGACTGGGGTTCAGAAGGCCTGTTACAGAGAGGTTCGAAACTGGGTTGCAGAATTCCTGTTATAGAAAGCAGATGTTGGAAACTGTTGTGAAGAAGAACTGTTACAGAGAGCAGAGTTTGGAGACTCGCTTGCAGATGGGTCTTACAGAGAGCAGAGGTAAGAGACAAAGGTGCTCAAGGACTTTTATAGAGACCAGAGTTTGGAGACTGGGTAGGAGAAGGATCCTACAGAGAGCAGGGTTTGGAGAATGAGGTGCAGAAGGACTGTTGTAGAGATCAGACGTTGGAGACTTGGGTGCAGTAGGATCATTGTAGACAGCTTAGTATGGAGACTGGTGTGCAGAAGGATCGTTGCAGAGAGCAGAGGTTGGAAACTGGGGTGCAGAAGGCCTGTTATAGAGAGCAGAGTTTGAGACTGGCGTGCAGAAGGCCTGTTACAAAGAAAAGTGGTTGAAGACTGGGGTGCAGAAAGACTGTGATAGAGAGCAGAGATTGGAGACTGGGATAGTCAAGGATCTTACAGAGAGCAGATTTTTGAGACTGAGGTGCAGAAGGACTGTTACAGAGAGCAGAGGTTGGAGACTGAGGTGTGGAAGGATTGTTACAGAGAGCAGAATTAGGGGACTGGGGTGCAGAATGTTCATTGCAAACAGCAGAGTTTTCAGACTCAGGTGAAGAAGGACTGGTGCAGAGAGCAGAGGTTGGAGACTGGGGATTAGAAGGACTGTTACAGAGAGCACAGTTTGGAGACTCAGGTGCAGAAGGACTGTTACAGGAATCAGAGTTTGGAAATTGGGGTGCAGAAGGACCTTTAAAGAGAGCAGAGGTTGGATACTTCGGTATAGGACTGTTACCGAGAGCAGAGGTTGGAGACTGGGGTGCACAAGGACTGTTACAGAGAGCAGAGGTTGGAGACTGTTGTGTAGAAGGACTGTTACAGAGCGCAGATTTTGGAGACTGAGGTGCAGAAAGACTGTTACAGAAAGCAGAGTTTGGAAATTGGTTGCAGAAGGACTGTTACAGAGAGAAGAGTTTGGAGTCTGTGGTACAGAATGACTGTTACAGAGAGCAGATCTCGGAGACGGGGGAGCAGAAGGACTGTTGCAGAGGACAGAGGTTGGAGACTGTGGTGAAGAAGGAATGTTACAGAGAGCAGAGTTTGGAAACTGGAGTGCAGAAGGGTCTTACACCTAGCAGAGGTTGGAGACTTTGGTGCACAAGGACTGTTGCAGAGCGCAGACATTTGATACTGGGGTCCAGAAGAATCGTTGCAGAGAGCAGAGTTTGAAGACCTGGGTGCAGAAGGACTGTTGCAGAGAGCAGATGTTAGAGACTGGGGTCCAGAAGGACTGTTTCAGAGAGCAGATTTTAGAGACTGGGGTGCAGATGGACTGTTAGAGAGAGCAGAGGTTGGAGACTGAGGTGCAGAAGGACAGATACACAGAGCAGAGTTTGGAAACTGGTGTGCAGAAGGACTGTTATAGAGAGCAGAGGTTGGAGACTGAAGTGCAGAAGGACTGTTACAGAAAGCGGAGGTTTGAAATTGGGGTTTAGAAGGACCGTTACAGAGAGAAGAGGTTGGAGACTGCGGTACAGAATGACTGTTAGAGAGAGCATATCTCGGAGACTGGGGAGCAGAAGGACTGTTGCAGAGGACAGAGGTTGGAGACTGCGGTGGAGAAGAAATGTTACAGAGAGCAGAGTTTGGAAACTGGAGTGCAGAAGGATCTTACATATAGCAGAGGTTGGAGACTATGGTGCACAAGGATTGCTCCAGAGAGCAGGCGTTGGAGACTGGAGTCCAGAAGGATCCTTTCAGAGAGCAGATTTGGGAGACTGGGGTGCAGAAAAACTGTTAGATAGAAGAGGTTGGATCTGTTACACAGATCAGAGTTTGGAGATTGGGATGCAGAAGGACTGTTACAGAAAGCAGAGTTTGGAGACTGGTTTTCAGAAGGTTCTTACACAGAGAAGAGTTTGAAGACTGAGGTGCAGAAGGATTGTTACAGAGAGTAGATGTAGAATATTGAGGTGCAGAAAGAAGGACTCTTGCAGAGAGCAGATGTTGATGACTTGGGTGCAGAAGGACTGTTGCAAAGAGCTTATTTTAAAGACTGGGTTGCAGATGGACTGTTACAGAGAGCAGAGGTTGGAGACTGGGTTGCATAATGATTGTTGCAGAGAGCAGAGTTTTCAGACTTAGGTGCCGAAGGACTGTTGCAGAGAGCAGATATTCGAGAGTGGGGTGCAGAAGGACTCTTTCCGAGAGCAGAACATGGAGACTGGGGTGCAGAAGTTTTTTTGCAGGGAGCAGAGGTTGGAGACTGGGGAGCAGAAGGCCTGTTACAGATATCACAGTTTGGAGACTGGTTTGCAGAAGGATATTATAGAGAGCAGAGTTTGGAGACTGAGGTGTAGAAGGACTGTTACAGAGAGCAGAGGTTGGAGACTGGGGTGCAGAATGATTGTTGCAGAGAGCAGAGTTTTCCGACTGAGGTGCAGAAGGACTGTTGCAGACAGCAGATGTTCGAGACTGGAGTGCAGAAAGAGTGTTTCAGAGAGCAAAACTTGGAGACTGTGGTGGAGAAGGATTGTTGCAGAGAGCAGAGGTTGTAGACTGGGGTGCAGAAGGACTGTTATAGAGAGCAGAGGTTTTAGACTGGGGTGCAGAAGGCCTGGTACACAGAGCAGAGCTTTGACACTGTGGTGCAGAATGTTTGCTGATAGCTGGTGAGCCTCCTTCTGGACACCTTTTTTTCCGCACAGTCCATCAGGCCCTCTCTTCTCACCCTGCTCTCTTTTGGCTTTATGAGCACCTGTGAATTCCACAGTCACTGCATGCCATGACTTCCAGGCCTATCTCCCGGAACCTGTCCCGCTGCCTCCTGGAATCTCCTTGGGGAGAACCTGCAGGTACCCAGACTCCAGGCATAAGCTCCTTCCCTCCTTTCCTCTTCCCAGACACGCTCCTTCTCATTTTTTTATTTTTTAATGAGTGATCCCACTGCCACTCAGCTACCCCACAGACCAGGTGCCCTCTTGTGTCCTCGTCTCCAGGACTTTAAAGTGCTTTACCCAGGGCTCCTCTTCAGAGCTTTTCCCCAAGCTCCAAATGTCACATCTTCAGTTACAAGATATTTCCTTTTAATCTTGTTTTGGCACCCGATTTTTCTCAGAGACTACATGAAGGTATTCTAACCAAAGCACATGGACTTTAGAGACTATTATGGGTTAGAAATAAGGTATCCCCCCACCAAAAGCTCATTGTCAGCCACAGTAGCAGTGTTCAGAGGTGAAATGATTAGACTGTGAGACTTGTGACCTAATCTGTGGATCCATCCATTTTGTGGGTTAATTATCTGAAAGGCCCACTGTACTGAGAGGAGTGTGGGCAGGTGGAGTGTGGCCGGGGACATGCCCTGGGGAATCACATCTTGTCCCCTGCGAACTGTCTCCTCCCGTCCCATCCCCTGCCCTAACCTTCTGGCTGCCATGAGCTAGGGACGCTTCCCCCCTTATTCTTTTCCACCTCAGCGTCCCACCTCATCTCAGGCCTGCAGCAATTGGTCAGCTGGCCCTAGACCAAACCTCCAAGCCAGGAGGCCAGAGTGCATCTCCCCCTCCAGGTTGTTCTGGTCAGGCCTGTGGTAACTGTGGCAACCGTGGACTGACCCAGGGAGTAGGTGTTATAAGTGAATTGGACCCACAACCGTTTCCTAAATGCACAGATTCTGTCAGCTTCAGAGCTCAAGCCATTTCCTTCTGGATGGCCTGTTTTCAGCCTGCCCTCACCTAGAATGCGGTCTGCTAGTGATTATTGAGATTCTCCAGCCGTCCTTGTCGTGCCCATTTGCACACCACAGCTAGCTCCTAGGCAGCCAGACCCATGGACCTTCTGCTGCCCACTGAGGAGAGAAGAAATTTTCTGAGACCCTGTTAGAAGTCTACTCTTATTTTTTTTAAAGACCTCACTCAGAGGGCATGTTTCAGGCAGACCTTCACATGCGTCTTTGAGAAATCAGACTCACAATGATTTTTGTGATTCTCTCCCAGGCTCCAATAACCACCGCTCTACGCCCTACTTCTCTGAGATCAACTTTTAGCTTCCAAAAAAAAGTGAAAAACTGCTATTTCTTTTTATGTGTCTGGCTTATTTCACTTAATATAATGTCTCCCATGAGCTAGTTTTAAATAGAAACTGCACAACAAATTCATTTATTTCAGATTTAAATTTTATTCTGAAGAGATAATTCGAAATGGTCACATATGTTTATGTAGGAAAATGTTCATTAAAATATTTATAGGACTGGAGATGATCTGAATGTTTAGCCAAAGGGGAGAGATTAAGTTTATTTAAGAGAGATGTAAGTTTATTGATCATCTCAATAGATGCAGAAAAAGCATTTAACAAAATATAGCACCCCTACCTGTGAAAACAGTAGAAACACTAGGGACAGAAGGAACTTTGTAAAAGCATTGTAAAAGCTATCTATGCTAAACCCAAGGCAGCATCATTCTAAGTGGAGAAAGGTTGAAAGCATTCACTCTAAAAACTGGAAGCAGACAGGGTGGCCCCTCTTTCACCACTTCTATTCAACTTCATCCTTGAAATTGCCAGAGCCATTGGAAAAAAGAAAGAAATTAAAGGTATACAAATAGGTCAAGAAGAATTCAAATCTCACTCTTTGCTGATAGGATCATGTCATCTTCTTAAATTTTTTATTAGAGCATAATAGTTATACATAGAAGTTGGGTTGATTGGGAAAAGATCCTACTTGCATGGAATCTGATTTACTCCATTCAGTCCGCACCCCCCCATCTCACTCCTCTTTCCCGCCCCCATTCTCTTTTCTCTACTGATCTTTCTTTGGGTCATTTTTCTGTTAATTTCTGTCTGGTGCATTCTACATATACATACAGGTGCAGTCCCCTGTGGTAGACTTCCATGTGCACATAACATGATCTGCGTAAAGACCTTTCACATTTCCTTCCTTCCCAAACCTCTCCGCCCTCTCATTCTCCTTCTACTCTACTGATCTTCCTGTATACTTAAGATAGCTAGTCCAACCTCACTTCATCAACTTCTTTCCTCTATTTTGCTCTGGCCCTGATAATTTCAGCATTGTACAGGAATAGTTAACTTCTGCCTTTCTGAACACAGAGATCAAGATTGATGTAAAATGAGAAAAACTCTACATTGGAAAACACTGAAGGCAACACCGACTGCTTCTGCAGATGATGACTCTGCTTTGTAAATTTTTTGCTTAACATTTGCAATGAAAATGAACTTCTCCAAAAATCCTATGTTTACATAAAAGGACAACAGAAGACAGAGATTACTGAGACATTGAGAAATGACTTCACACCATGATGAGGTCGAATGGCTTTCTGTTGGCTTCTAGCAATTCTCTGGATACTCCCACCCACCATCACCCCTGCAAATGTGTGTGGCTCCATGGTTCTGATTCTCTGAGACCAGTCCCACATGTTATCAGTCTCCAGGTTGCTTTTCATTCGATATTATTTGCCACGTTGCTGCAGATTAACAAGCCTGTTTGGGGTGCTCTCAGTCCATTCTCATCATGGTCTCTTTTTCTCTGTTTTGTAGCTATGACAATATTAGAAATGAGCAATCAATCTTTTGTCACTGAATTCATCTTTTTGGGATTTTCCAACCACTCCAACCTACAGGGCTGGTTCTTTCTGCTCTTTCTGGTCATTTACCTGACCACTCTCCTTGGAAACATGCTCATAATAGTGGCCACCAATGTCAGTCCTGCTCTCCACACTCCAATGTACGTTTTCCTCAGCAATTTGAGTTTCTGGGACGTCTGCTAAACATCCACCACCCTCCCAGTACTACTGGTGAACTTCTTCTGGGAGAAGAAGGCCATTTCTTATAAGGGCTGTCTTTCCCAGATCTTCTTCTTGGTGACAAGTGCTGGCAGAGAAGGCGTCTTACTCTCTGTGTGGCCAGTATGACTGCTGTGTGGCCACCTGCTGTCCTCTTCAGTACCCAGTCATCATGAGTGTGAAGATCTGTGTTGGCCTGGTGATTGGGTCCTGGCTGTGTGGGCTGGTGAATTTGGTCACACACACGGTGCTGGCAATCACACTCACTCTGTGTAGGCCCCACCGGATCAGCCACTTTCGCTGTGACACCCCATTGCTCCTGAAGCTCTCCTGCTCAGACACCTCTGTCAACGAGTCTGCGCTGCACGTTGTCAGTGCCACCATGGGCCTGAGCCCCTGCCTCTTCACTGCAAGCTCCTACGCACTCATCATAGCGGACATTCTGGGGATTCCTTCTGCCTAGGGAAGGAGGAAGGCCTTCTCCACCTGTGCGTCCCCCCTCACTGACGTGATGGTCTTCTATGGAACAGCCAACTTCCACTATGACAGGCCCAGAGAAGGCTGGACACGGACACCCTGGTCTCTGTGCTCTTCTGTGGGGTGACCCCCTTGTTGAAGCCCATCATTCACAGCCTGAGAAGCAACGAGGTCCAGAGTGCCCTGAGGAAGCTGGCTGGGAGACAGACTGCATAGTGAGATTAGAACTAGATGATGGTTTTATTCTAGGAAATGTCTTATTTGTAGAAATATGTGAACTGTTCCCCAGCAATTACAAGAGTGCTCTCTCCATACACAGTGTCTCATGACCACTGTGGTGCCCCTCCAACCAGGAAAAGCAAACTGTGCTAAGTATGTGACACATTGTGACCTCACCTGGGTTCTCTAATCTACAGGTATTTCAGAATATTTTTATTACTTTTCTCTCCAAAAAAAGCGTATACCCAAAGCAGTCAATCTCCCTTCCCCCAATATTGCAGCTCTAGCCAACACTAGTGAATGTGAACTGCTATGTGCAATGTGACTTTGACTTGCATTTTCCTAATGGATCTTGATTCTAAGTTTTAAATAAACACCATTTCTGTGTTTCTCCTTCACATGTAGAAAGACACATGTATACACTCGAGTTTTGTTGATATTTTTAATGAAGTAATACCATATACGCCTTATTTATCTGACTCCTTTCACTTAGGATGTTTGCAATTTTCAGTTATATTGTAGCATGTATTAGTATTTTAGTTTATTCCTCCTTATTGTGACTTATTTCCATCTTATGAAAATGCCACATTTCTTTGTTCATTTCCCACTGGATAGTAATTTTTACTTTGTTTGGGTGTCGTACTGCAGATTGAACCCGGAGCCTCCTGCACACTAAACAATGTTCTACCACTAAGCCAAAGCCCAACCCTTTTAAAAATTTTGTTTTGAGACAGGGTCTTGTAAATTTGCCCAGGTTGTCCCTGAATTTGTGATCCTCCTGCCTCAGCTTCTTGAGTAGCTAGATTACAGACCTGCCTGGTCATTTTCACTTTTTGCCTAACATGAATAAGATTTGTATCATTGGTGGACAACTTTTTTATTTATTTTGAGTTTGTAAGTAGGAGTGGAAAAGGTGGATCGTTAACTCCATATTTAACTTTCTGAAAAAGTTCCAGATCATTTTCAGACTAGTGGAACCAGCTTACCTTATTATTAAGAGTGGTGAATAAAGCTTCTGATTTCCTCACTCCCTTAACAACACATCATTATCATTCCTTTTATTGTGACGACCCTGGAATGCATGAAGTGCTTCATCAAATGTGCTTTAGCTTTGCCCTTCCCTGATGGCTAATCATTCTAAGATCTTTTAGGAGTACTGTTAATGTGTCTCTCCTAAGCATGAGGAAAACCCCATTGTATTATGGGAAATTTTAAGTTTTAGAGACTTACCTTTTTATCTAATACGTTTATTTTTATTTTTGTGCAGTAAAATACTACAAGACTTTCAAGCTTTTTGTCTTTCTCCATCTGTGCCTGAAAGAGCTGTTTGATGACTCTTTTGTTCCCTACTTTTAAACTCCATAGCAAACAATTTCTTCACCAGGTCACGAGCATCAGCAGGATCATAAAATTAAGGGGCACAAAGTCATACAGGGTTTGGTAAAAGATCAGCCCTTAGTGGGAGTGGATCAGCTGAAGATAGTGGGGATGCTTTTAATATTGTGGCTTCTGATATCTGTCCATCTGGCAAAATATGTAACATGAAGGAAAAACATCATATGCTGTGCGAAATCCATCTCAATAAGTGTACACCACCCTGACCCCTTTTCTCTCTAGCAGGAAGGGAAGGCAGTATTGAGGTTCCAGCCACCCACAACTTCTTAGAAGAAATCTCACTCTGAACTTCACTCACCCACATCCCAGAAGAAAGAGGACGCTGATCTTCTCGCTGCATGCTGGGAACAGGACATTGCCAAGACATTAATGAATCCAACAGCGAATTAACTGCTCTCCATTGTTGCAGTTGAACTCAAGCTGGTGCCCTTGAGTTGAGTTTGCACACTGAGGAGTCCCAGAGCAGCTGCAGAGGAACGGCACAATGCATATTCCCAAAAGGTCAGCCTCAGACCTCTATAAATGTCCATCACAGGAAAATGAATTGTGAGAGATCAGAGGATTTTGACTCCTTCATGAGGCCACAGATATGCGACAGGCAACTTTCAGAATAACAGGTCTGTTTTGTTGTGAATGGAGACCAACAGCCAGTTTTAGCAAGAGCTTTCTTTGCAGCCCAGGTGCTAGTATGGAGAGCAGCAAGGGCCACACCAAAACCAGAAATCTACGCCTCTCTGTGAGAGTTGCTGGTAAGTAGTTTATTTACCATCACAATTTTCAAAAACACTATCCCAGAATCAGGATATACCTACACCTTAAAAACATATTACAGAATATTGTACATATTTTCATTACCGTTTTTTGGCATTTATGTAATGACCTATCATAGCACCTTTTCTATGTGTGTCTAAGTTTCCACAATACTACTTGTATTGCCATAGTAGGAATAACTTCAGAGGTTATCACAAAACCTGAGGGATTTAGCATGATGCCTCCCGTACTGGAAGAAAACCCAAAAGATAACCAGAAACCCTGGGATGCCTAAATTCCTTAAGTGAGATAATGTGTGTGGAAAACTACTTATGGTAAACAATAGATAATGCTAAGTGTTAATCCTCTGCTTTTGATGAGCAGGACAGAAAGGAATAATGTCTAGGGAGAAAGTATAGGAACACATTCCCATTATGATACAATATAGCATAACAATAGACCTACCAACATATCTGTTTTAATAAAAATCATTATTGTAAAAGAAGTTATGTTTAGAAACGTATTCATTCACTAATTAGGGGTATTCATCTTTATCTTACAACACATGGATGCTTAAGGAGGGGAGTTGCAAGCAATTTATTAACTGTAATAAATCCCTAAAGCTTGTGAGTAATCTACTTCATACACAACCCCCCTCCTTTAGAAATATTATATTTTGGGGTCACTCATAAGTTACTTCATTCTCGGTCACCTGACTTTGAGATGACTGATTGGGAACGAAAGATGCAGAGCTGCTTGTTCTGTGAGAACTGAGCTGATTGTCTCCATAAGGGATATGTTTAGGAGACAGGAGACACTGGGTTCCTCAGAAGCCCATGGGCTATGCTGCCTCACTTATGCTCACGGAGGCTTTATTTTTTTCAGCAAGATATCTGCACCAGAACTACTGAACAGAAATGTCCTCTCACCTTTGTCAAGTCTTTGTTAGATCCTTTAGGTCCCACAGAGTACCGTCTTTAAAGAATCTTTCTAAAACTCTGCTCCAAGGATGTACTTGACAGACCTTCTTCATTCTTCAAACCTTTACTGAGTGCACATTTACAAAAGGTGTTGCCCTAGTGTTTAGAACACAATTGAGAAGCCCAACTAGGACCTGGAGGAGCACATATTCTAGATGGAATGAGGGGCTTTGACAAGTATTAAGTGCTCCATTCCCAGAGCTGCCCAAGCAAACACTAAGGGAAAATAATGATAATTTGTAGATAACATAGAATTGTTACCAAGATTCTTGCACATATTGAGTTCATCTTCCCATTAGATTGTAAGTTGGTTGAAAGACAGTGTTGGAGACCAGCTCCAACAGGGGGTCTCAGGAGACGAACGGATGGTGAGGAGTCAGCGAAAGAGGGGGTGGAGAAACAACACAGACACCAAAGTGAAGGTGTTGATCCCAATCTTTACTTGTGAAGTTGATCTTATATACTTTTCATTTTGGCAGGATTACAGTACTTTGTGGTTACAAAACAGGAATCATTATTCAAACAAAACAAAATATTACATAGCTACAATTAGAATAGAAGAATGTATCTTGGCTTATGCATAAGCAAGCATTTGTACTTTCATTTCGAGTTTTGCTTTGAGGTGTTTCTGCTTAGTTAACTTTTAATAATAGTTACAAATGTCCCAAACTATTTTCCTATACCTTGACTATTCTTTCTTGACTTACTGACTTGAACCAGTGCCATGGTTACGCCAAGTAGTTGATTTGTTATTACTTGTAACCAAACAAAAGTAAGAGAACAAACCATTGTGCACAGGAACAAGAACAAGTTGCCCAGTACTAAGCACTGATCTATCTTCTTAACATTAATTTTCCTTCTCTAGATTTTAATTTGATTTCTCAAAAACTTTTTTGACAGAAATACAGGGAGTTTTTCTTTAGACATTAACAATTTACACTCCACATCTGAATCATTGCATTTAGAGCAAACGGATGTATGCTTTAGAAGTAGTGGCACTAATTGGGAAAATCATGATTTTTCCTTTATATTTAATGGTCATATAAGAAATGAGAACTATACTTATTAAAGGAATACAAAAACAAATCAGCCCATTCCCAGAAACATACTGCGCACCTCCAGAGGATGGACGCCTTGCGCCATCCACCTCAGTAGGGCCTTGCCATTGCCTGAGTCAGAGGAGGGGCGTAACAGGACAGAGATCAGATCTTATCTTCTTTGGGTTTCTTAGTAGATCTGGCTTAGGACTAAATTAGACCCTGTATAGGAACAAAATTGATTTGAATTGAAACTAACCACTACCAAGTAAAGAAATTTTAAAACCCTAAATGGAAAAGAGAATTTTTTATTTTGAAGAATTTTATAACTAGAATGCTCTGACATATCGTAAGAGGTAATAATTTGTCTTCCCTTTCCCCTTCATGCTAGAAGAAGCACGGGTGAAATAAAAAGAACTGAAAGAGCTGGCACAGTGGTGTACGCCTGTAACCCAGCAGCTCAGGAGGCTGAGGCAGGAGGATAGTGAGTTTAAAGACAGCCTCAGCAAAAACAAGGCACCAAGAAACTCAGTGAGACCCTGTCTCTAAATAAAATATAAAATAGGGCTGGAGATTTGGCTCAGTGGTCAAGCCCCTGAGTTCAGTCTCTGGTAACTGCCCCCCTACACCCCGGCCCCAAAAAAACAGAACTGAAAGAGATGTTAAATGCTGAATTGAGTGCTGAATCTTCAAGACAGGAGGGAGGCTTTTTCCTGTGAATTTGTTAAGATTTTAAACCTACCAGTTAGGGGTAAGGGCATCCCTGCATGTTAGGTGAAAGAGCCCAGCCAACCCCAAAGTGTGTCTTTGGACCAGCATCACTGGGAACACTTGGAACTCACTGACTGAGGCCAAATGTTCTGCACAATGACCTCTGATCTTTCCCTCGGCTCCAAGCATGAGGACAACTCTGGGCCAGGCCAGGTAGCTCATAGATTTCACAGTAATAAATTCACATTGCCACAAGCACCTTTAATCATTCAGATATTTTTCTGAATAAATTGACCTTGTACTGTGTGTGTGTGTGTGTGTGTGTGTGTGTGTGTTTTAAGCAATTTACTGGGCAACATGAAAATTGGATTTAAAAATTTTAATCATTGCTTGTGCTATTGAGATCAAATAGGAATCATTGTTTCCCTAATGTGCATAAGGGTTTTCATTATCACACCATTCTTCCTCGTTTTGGTCATGCCCATTTTTCTTTTTTGCGTTTGAGGAAATGAATCTCTATGTTTAGTCAGCAAAACATTTCATTTATTGCCAACGCAAAAAAAAAATTCTTCTTTTAAGACTCTATACTTATTTATTTTATTTTGTTTATATTTAGATTTTAAAATTAGTTGTGCTTAACTGAAGCACCGACTTTCTATTTAAATTTAAATATTTAAGCTTCTTAAGGCCCTGAGATTTGGAATTTTAATGAAAGATGTGTTGGCCTATTAATCATGTGCAATGAATTATTAGAACCAAAGACAAGAATGTATGGGCATTGACATACACACAAAATAACCATGAACTTTGGCCAATATCATTCCAATATTTCCCTTTTCCTCACCTCCTCCCCTGGTGCCTTGACTCTACTGATCTTCCTTCAACTTTCATGATGAGACTCCCTTCCCAACTTTCCTTCCTTTTCCCCCTCTAGCTTTAACAGAGGAAAAACATACGGCCCTTAACTTTCTGAGTTGCTTATTTCCCTTAATGTTCTGAAGATCCATCCATCTTCCAGCATGACATAATTTCGTTCTTCTTTATGGCTGAATGAAATTCCAGTGTGCATATACCAGATGTTCTTTATCCATTCGTCCACTGATGTCACCTCGGCTTGTTCATGGGCATGTATGTGTCATTATAGTATGATGACTTCGATCCGCTGTGATAAATACCAAGCAGAGGTAGAGCTGGGTCGCAGGGTGGTCCATGGCTACTCCTGAGGAGCCTCCATTTAGATTTCCGTGGTGATAGTGCTGATTTACATGCCCACCAATAGGGTGAGAGTGCTCCTTTCTCTCCAATTCTCTCCTTGTCACACTGGTTTCTGTTTGTATTCTTGGTGGTTGCCTTTGTCACTAAAGTGAGATGAAATCTCAGGGTAGTCTTGACTTGAAAGTATTTTCATATATTTGTTGGCCACTCACATATTTTCTTCTAAGACGTGTCTGTTTAGTTCATTTAGTTTCCCATTTGGTAATTGGGTTATTTGATAATTGGGTTATTTAATAATTGTGGGTTTGATGTTTAGTTTTTTTAGTTCTTTATTAATATTCTGAATATTCATCCTCTTTTTGAAGAGAACCTCATAAAGATTTTCCCCCTTTTCGTAGGTTCTCTCTTCATATTCTACTTGTCTCCTTTGTTGTGCAGAACCTTCTTAATTTGATGCCATCCTATTAGCTAACTTTTGGTGTTATCTCCTGAGCTTTGGAATCCTATTGAGAAAGTCATTGCTTCTGCTTGTAGGTTGAAGTATTGACTTTGTTTTTTCCTAGAAACTGCATAATTTCTGGTCTAGTGCCTGAGTCTTTAATGCATTTTGAGTTGATTTTTTGCAGGGTGAGCGATAGTTCAGGTCTCATTCTTCTGCATTTGGACAGGGGTGTAAAAGGACTGTTTCAGAGAGTAGATGTTAAAGACTGGGGTGCAGAAAAACTGTTTCAGAGATCAGAAGTTAGAGACTGAGGTGCAGAAGGACTGTTACAGAAAGCAGAGTTTGGAGACTGGGGTGCACAAGGATCACTGCAGAGAGCAGAGTTTTCAGACTGAGGTGCAGAAGGACTGTTGCAGAGAGCAGATGTTGGAGACTGGGGTTAAGAATGACTGTTGCAGAGAGCAGAGGTTGGAGACTGGGGTGAAGGAGGACTGGTAAAGAGAGCAGATTTTGAAGACTGGGTTGCTGAAGGATCTTTCAGAGAGCAGAGGTTGGAGACTAAGGTGCAGGTGGACTGTTACAGAGATCAGTGGTTGGAGACTGGGGTGCAGAAGGATCGTGGAGAGCAGAGGTTTCAGACTGAGGAGCAGAAGGACTGTTACAGAAAGCAGAGGTTTTAAATTGGTGTGCAGAAGAACCGTTCCAGAGAGCAGAGGTTTGAGACTACGGTATAGAAGGACTTTTACAGAGAGCAGAGGTGGGAGACTTGGGTTCAGAATGACTATTACAGAAAGCACAGGTTGGAGACTGAGGTGAAGAAAGATAGACACAGAGAGAGGAGGTTGGAGACTGGGGTTCAGAAGGACTGATACAGAAAGCAGAGGTTGGAGACTGGGGTGCAAAAGGACATTTACAAAGAGCAGAGTTTGGTGAATGCGGTACAGAAGAACTGTTACAGAGAGCAGATATTGGAGACTGGGGAGCAGAAGGACTGTTGCAGAGGACAGAGTTTGGAGACTGGGGTGCCGCAGGACCCATACAGAAAGCTGAGGTTGGCGACTAGGGTGGAGAAGGAATGTTAAAAAAAGTAGAGTTCGGAAACTGGAGTGCAGAAACATCTTACAGAGAGCAGAGGTTTAAGACTGTGGTGCAGAAGGACTGTTGCAGAGAGCAGACGTTGGAGACTGGGGTACAGAAAGATTTTTGCGGAGAGCAGAGTTTTCAGACTGGGATGCAGAAGGCTGTTGCAGTGAACAAAGTTTGGACACTGAGGTGCAGAAGACTGTTACAGAGAGCAGATGTTGGAGACTGGGGTTCAGATGGATCTTAGAGAAAGCAGAGGTCAGAGACTGAGGTGCAGAAGGATTATAACAGACAGCAGAGGTAGGAGACTGGGGTGCAGGAGGTTTGTTTCAGACAGCAGAGTTTTCAGCCTGTGGTGCAGAAGGACTGTTGCAGAGACCAGATATTTGAGACTGGGGTGTAGAAGGACCGTTGCAGAGAGCAGAGGTTGGAGACTGGGGTTAAGAATGATCCTTGCAGAGAGAAGAGATTGAAGACTGGTGGGGAGAAGGAATATTACAGAGAGCAGAGTTGGGACACTGGGTTGCCGAAGGATCCCACAGAGAGTAGAGGTTAGAGACTGAAGTGCAGAAGTACTGTTACAGAGAACAGACTTTGCAGACTGAGGTGCAGAAAGATTGTTAAAGAGAGCAGAGTTTGGAGACTGGGGTGCAGAAGGACTGTTGCAGAGAGATGAATTTGGAGACGGAAGTGAAGAAGAACTGTTGCAGGAAGCAGAGGTTGGAGACTGGGATGCAGAAGGCCTGTTACAGAAAGCAGAGACTCTAGTGTCGGGTGCAGAAAGAACGTTACAGAGAGTAGAGGTTGGAAAATGCAGTACAGAAGGACTGTTGGAGAGAGCAGAGGTGCGAGACTGAGGTGCAGAAGTCCTGTTACATAAAACAGAGGTTGGAGACTGGGTTTCAGAAGGATCGTTGCAAAGAGCAGATCTTGAAGATAGGGGTGCAGAAGGATCTTACAGAGTAGAGAAGTTGGAGACTGGGTTGCAGAAGTATTTTACAGAGAGCAGAGTTGGGAGAATGAGGTGTAGAAGGAATGTTACAGGCAGCAGAGGTAGGAGACTGGAGTGCAGAAAGTTCGTTGAAGACAGCAGAGTTTTCAGACTGAGGTGCAGGAGGACTGTTGCAGAGAGTAGTTGTTGAAGACTGGGATCCAGAAGGACTGTTACAGAGAGCAGATTTTGGAGACTGGGTTTTAGAAGGATACTACAGAGAGCAGAGGTTGGAGAGTGAAGTGCAGAACGACTGTTTCAGAGAGTAGAGGTTGGACACTGGGCTAAAGAAGGACTGTTTTAGAGTACAGTGGTTGGAGACTGGGGTGCCGAAGGACTGTTACATAGAGAAGAGGTTGGAGCCTTGGATGCAGAAGGACTGTTGCAGAGAGCAGAGGTTGGATACTGGGGTGAAGTTGGATGTTACAGAGAGAAGAATTTGGAGACTGAGGTGCAGAAGGACTGTTGCCGAGATCAGAGGTAGTAGACTGGTGTGCAGTAGGATGATTGCAGAGAGCAGAGGTTGGAGACTGAGGTGCAGAAGGATCGTTGCACAGTGCAGATTTTGGAGACTGGGGTGCAGAAGGCCTGCTACAGAGAGAAGAGTTTGGAGACTGGCGTGCAGAAGGCCTGTTATAGAGAGGAGAGTTTGGAGACTGGGGTGCAGAAGGACTGTTATAGAGAGCAGAGTTTGGAGACTGGGTTCCTGAAGAATCTTACAGAGAGCAGTGTTTGGAGACTGGGGTGCAGAAGGATCGTGCAGAAAGCAGAGGTGTCAGACTGAGGTGCAGAAGGACTGTTACAGATAGCAGAGTTTGGAGACTGAGGTGCAGAAGGACTGTTACAGAAAGAAGTGGTTGGAAATTGGGGTGCAGAAAGACCGTAACAGAGACCAGAGTTTGGAGACTGTGGTATAGAAAAACTGTAACAGTGAGCAGAGGTTGGAGACTGAGGTGCAGAAAAATACATACAGAGAGCAGAGGTTTGAGACTGGGTTTTAGAAGGATCTACAGAGAGCAGAGGTTGGAGAGTGAAGTGCAGAAGGACTGTTACAGAGAGGAGAGGTTGGAGACTGGGTTGCCGACGGACTGTTATAGAGAGCAGAGTTTGGAGACTGAGTTCCAGTAGAATCTTACAGAGAGCAGAGTTTGGAGACTGAGGTGCAAGTGGACTGTTACAGAGAGCAGTGCTTAGAGACTTGGGTGCAGAAGGATCGTGCAGAGAGCAGAGGTGTCAAACTGAGGTGCAGATACACTGTTACAGAGAGCAGACTTTGGAGACATAGGTGCATAAGAATAGATACAGAGAGCAGAGTTTTGAGACTGGGTTTTAGAAGGATCCTACAGAGAGCAGAGTTTGGAGAGTGAAGTGTAGAAGGACTGTTAAAGAGAGTAGAGTTTGGTGACTGAGGTGCAGAAGACTGTTGCAGAGAACAGAGTTTGGAGACTGAGGTGCAGAAGGCTTGTTACAGAGAGCAGAGTTTTGTAACTGGGGTGCAGAAGGACTGTTTTAGGGAGCAGAGGATGGAGACTGGGCTGCAGAAGGAATGTTGCAGAGAGAAGAGGTTGGAGACTGAGGTGCAGAAGTACTCTTAGAGAGAGCAGAAGTTTGGGACTGGGGTGCAGAAGGACTGTTGCAGAGAGCAGAGGTTGGAGACTGAGGTGCAATATCCTGTTACATAGAGCAGGGGTTGGACACTGGGGTGCAGAAGTATCGTTGAAATAAGCAGAGCTTGGAGACAGGGGTGCAGAAAATCTTACAGAGAATAGAAGTTTGAGACTGAGTTGCAGAAGGACTGTTGCATTGATCAGAGTTTGGAGACTGGGGTGCAGTAGGATCATTGCATAGAGCAGAGTTTGGAGACTAAGGTACAGAAGGATAGTTGCAGAGAGCAGAGGTTGGAGACTGGGATGTAGAAGGCCTGCTACAGAGAGAAGAGTTTTGAGACTTGTATGCAGATGGCCTGATACAGAGAGGAGAGTTTGGAGACTGGGGTGCACAAGGACTGTTATAGAGAGCAGAGTTTGGAGACTGAGTTTCTGAAGAATCTTACAGAGAGCAGAGGTGTGAGACTAGGTGCAGGTGGACTGTTACAGAGAGCAGTGGTTAAAGACTGGGGTGCAGAAGTTTCGTGCAGAGGGAAGAGGTGTCAGACTGATGTGCAGATGGACTGTTACAGAGAGGAGAGGTTGTAGACTGAGGTGTAAAAGGACTGTTACAGAGAGCAGAGTTTGGAGACTGAGGTGCAAAAGGACTGTTACAGAAAGAAGTAGTTGAAAATTTGGGTGCAAAAGGACCGTAAGAAAGACCACAGATTGGAGACTGCGGTATAGAAAAACTGTAACAGAGAGCAGAGGTTTGAGACTACGGTGCAGAAGGATAGATACAGAGAGCAGAGGTTTGAGACTGGGGATCAGAAGGACTGATACAGAAAGCAGAGTTTGGAGACTGGGGTTCAGAGGGACCGTTACAGAGAGCAGAGGTTGGAGACTGCGGTATAGAAGGACTGTTACAGAGAGCAGAAGTTGGAGACTGGGGAGCAGAAGAACTGTTGCAGAGGACAGAGGTTAGAGACTGGGGTGTTTCAGAACATTTGCAAAAAGCAGAAATTAAAGAATGGGGTGGAGAAGGAATGTTACAGTGTGCAGAGTTTGGATACTGTAGTACAGACGATTCTTACAGAGAGCAGAGGTTGGATAGTTTGGTGCAGAAGAACTGTTGAAGAGAGCAGAGGTTGAAGACTGAGGTGCAGAAGGACTGTTGCAGAGAGCAGAGTTTGGAGACTGGAGAGCAGAAGGACTGTTGTGGAGAGCAGTGGTTGGAGACTGACGTGCAGAAGTCTTGTTACACAGAGCAGAGGTTGGAGACTGAGGGGCAGAAGAATTGTTAGAGAGAGCAGAGATTGCAGACTGGGGTGCAGAAGGACTCTTGCAGAGAGCAGAGTTTGGAGACTGGGGTGCAGAAGGACTATTGCAGGGAGCAGAGTTTGGATACTGGGGTGCATAAGGACTGTTGCAGAGAGCAGAGGATGGAGACGGGGCTGCAGAAGAAATGTTGCAGAGAGCAGAGGTTGGAGACTGAGGTGCAGAAGGACTCTTAAAGAGAGCAGAATTTGGAGACTGGGGTGCAGAAGGACTGTTGCAGAGAGCAGAGGTTAGAGACTGATGTGCAAAATCTTGTTACATAGAGCAGAGGTTGGACACTGGGGTGCAGAAGTATCGTTGAAATAAGCAGAGCTTGGAGACAGGGGTGTAGAAGGATCATACAGAGAGCAGAATTTGGAGTCTGAGTTGCAGAAGGACTGTTGCAGTGAGCAAAGTTTAGAGACTGGGGTGCAGTAGGATCATTGCAGAGAGCAGAGTTTGGAGACTGGGGTGCAAAAGGTTTGCTACAGAGAGCAGAGTTTTGAGACTGGCGTGCAGAAGTCCTGTTACAGAGAGGAGATTTTGGAGACTGGGGTGCAGAAGGACTGTTATAGAGAGCAGAGTTTGGAGACTGAGTTCCTGAAAGATCTTACAGAGAGCAGAGGTTGGAGACTGAGGTGCAGGTGGACTCTTACAGAGAGCAGTGGTTGGAGACTGAGGTGGAGAAGAATCGTTGCAGAGAGCCGAGGTTTAAGACTGGGGTGCAGAAGGATCGTTGCAGAGAGCAGATTTTGGAGACTGGGGTGCAGAAGGCCTGCTACAGAGAAAAGAGTTTGGAGACTGGCGTGCAGAAGGCTTGTTACACAGAGGAGAGGTGGGAGACTGGGGTGCAGAAGGACAGTTATTGAGAGCAGAGTTTGGAAAACTGGGTTGCTGAAGGTTCTTACAGAGAGCAGCGGTTGGAGACTGAGGTGCAGGTGGACTGTTACAGAGAGCAGTGTTTGTAGACTTGGGTGCAGAATGATCGTGAAGAGACCAGAGGTGTCAGACTGAGGTTCAGTTGGACTGTTACAAAGAACAGAGGTTGGAGACTGAGGTGTAGAAGGACTGTTACAGAGAGCAGAGTTTGGAGACTGAGGTGCAGAAGGAGTGTTACAGAAAGCAGAGGTTGGAAATTGGGGTGCAGTTGGACCGTTACAAGACCAGAGTTTGGAGACTGTGGTATAGAAAAACTGTTACAGAGATCAGAGTTTGGAGCCTGGGGTTCAGAAGGAATGTCACAGAGAGCACAGGTTGGAGACTAAAGTGCAGAAGGATACATACAGAGAGCAGAAGTTTGAGACTGAGGTTCAAAGGGACTGATACAGAAAGCAGAGTTTGCGGTTCTGAAAGACCGTTACAAAGAGCAGAGGTTGGAGACTGGGGAGCACAATGACTGTTGCAGAGGACAGAGGTTGGAGACTGGGGTGCCGCAGGACACGTGCAGAAGGCAGAGGTTAAAGAATGGGGTGGAGAAGGAATGTTACAGAGAGCAGAGTTTGGAAACTGGAGTGCAGAAGGATCTTACAGAGAGCAGAGTTTGGAGACTGTGGTGCAGAAGGATTGTTACAGAGAGCAGAGGTTGGAGACTGGGGTCCAGAAGGATCGGTGCAGAGAGGAGAGATTGGAGACTGATTTGCAGAAAGAATGTTACAGAGACAAAGTTTGGAGACTGAGGTGCAGAATTACTGATAGAGAAAGCAGAGGATGAGTCTGGGGTGCAGAAGGACCGTTACAGAGAGCAGAAGTTGGAGACTGTGGTTAATAAGGACTGTTGAAGAGAGCATAGGTTAGAGAATGGGGTGCAGAAGAACTGTTACAAAGAGCAAAGGTTAGAGAATGGGGAGCAGAATTAAGGTTGCCGAGTTCAGAGTTTGGAGACAGAGGTGCAGAAGGACTGTTACAAAGAGCAGTGTTAGGAAACCGTGTTGCAGAAGGACTGATACAGAAAGCAGAGGTTTGAGACTCTGCTGCAGAAAGACTGTTACAGAGAACAGAGGTTGTAGACTGCGGTATAGAAAGACTGTTACAGAGATCAAAGTTTGGAGACTGTTGTGCAGAAGGACTGTTGCAGGAAGCACAGGTTGGGGACTGAGTGCGGAAGGATAGATACAGAGAGCAGAGGTTGGAGATTGGTATTCAGAAGGACTGATTCAAAAATCAGATGTTGGAGACTGGGTTGCAGAAGGACCATTACAGAGAGCAGAGGTGGGAGACTGCAGTACATAAGGTTTGTTACAGAGAGCAGAGGTTGGAGATTGCGGTGCAGAAAAACTGTTACAAAGAGCAGAGTTTGGAGACTGGGGAGTAGAAGGACTGTTGCAGAGAACAGAGGTTAGAGACTTGGTTGCAGCAGGACCGTTGAAGAAAGCAGATGTTGGACACTGGGTTGGAGAAGGAATGTTACAGAGAGCAGAGTTTAGAAACTGGGGTGCAGAAGGACCTTACAGAGAGCAGAGTTTAGAAACTGGGGTGCAGAAGGACCTTACAGAGAGCACAGTTTGGAGACAGGAGTGCAGAAGGACTGTGGAGGTGAGGAGACTTTGGAGACTGGGGTGCAGAAAAATCGTTGCAGAGAGCAGAGGTTGGAGACTGAGGTGCAAAAAGAATATTACAGAGAGTAGAGGTTTGAAATTGGGATGCAAAAGGCTTGTTACAGAGAGCAGTGTTTGGAGACTGGGGTGCAGAAGAACTGTTACAGAGAGCAGAGTTGTTAGACAAGGTTGCAGAATGATCTTACAGAGAGCAGAGATTGTAGACCGAGGTGCAGCAAGACTGTTACAGAAAGCAGAGGATGGAGACTGGGGTGCAGAAGGTATGTTACAGAGAGGATCGTTGCAGACAGCAGAGTTTCCAGACTGAGGCGCAGAAGGACTGTTGCAGAGAGCAGATGTTGGAGACTGGGATGCAGAAGGATCATTGCAGAGTGCAGAGGTTGGACACTGGGGTGCAGAAGGACTGTTACACAGAGCAGAGGTTGAAGACTGGGGTGTAGAAAAACTGTTGCAGAGAGCAGAGTTTGGAAACTTGGGTGCAGAAGGACTAATGCAGAGAGCAGAATTTGGAGACTTAGGTGCAGAAGGACTGTTACAGAGAGCAGAGTTTGGAGACTGGGGTGCAGAAGGACTGTTGCAGATAGCAGAGTTTGGAGACGGAGGTGCAGAAGGACTGTTGCAGATAGCATAGGTTGGAGACTGCAGTACCGAAGAAATGATACAGAAAACATAGTTTAGAGACTGAGGTGCAGAAGGACAATTACAGACAGCTGAGTTTGGAGACTGCAATACAGGAGGATTGTTACAGAGAGCAGAGGTTGGAGACTGGAGTGGAGAAGAACTGTTTCAGAGTGTGATTGTTGGAGACTGGTGTGCAGAAGAACTGTTGCAGAGAGCAGAGGTAGGAGACTGAGATACAGAAAGACTGTTACAGAGAGCAGACTTTGGAGACTGGGGTGAAGAAAAACTGATACAGAGAGCAGAGTTTGGAAACTGGGGTGCAGAAGGCCTGTTACAGAGAGTAGAGGTTGGAGATTGGGAACAGAAGGGCTGTTACAGAGAGCAGAGTTTGGAGACTGGATTGCAGAAGAATATTACGTAGAGCAGAGTTTGGAGACTGCGGTGCAGAAGGATTGTTACAGAGAGCAGAGGTTGGCGACTGGGGTGCAGTAGGATTATTGCAGAGAGCAGAAGTTGGAGATTGGTGTGCAGAAGGATCCTTGCAGACAGCAGAGGTTTAAGACTTGGGTGAAAAAGGACGGTTGCAGACAGCAGATGTTGGAGACTGGGATGCAGAAGGACTGTTACACAGAGTCGAGGTTGAAGACTGGAGTGAAGAAAAACTGTTGCAGAGAGCAGAGTTTGGAGACTGGGGTGTAGAAGGACTGTAATAGAGAGGAGATGTTGGAGACTGAGATACAGAAGGACTGTTACAGAGAGCAGAGTTTGTTGACTGGGGTGCAGAAGTACTGATACAGAAAGCAGAGGTTGGAGAATGGAATATAGACGGACTTTTTCAGAGAGTATATGTTAAAGACTGGGGTGCAGAAGAACTGTTGCAGAGAGTAGAAGTTGGAGACTGGGGTGTAGAAGGATTGTTGCAGGGAGCAGATATTGGAGACTGGGGTAAAGAAGGACTTTAACAGAGATCAAAGTTTGGAAATTGGGGTGCAGAAGAATCTTACAGAGAGCAGAAGTTGGAGAGTGGGGTGCAGACGAACTGTTGCACAGAGCAGTGGTTGGAGACTCGGGTGCAGAAGAACTGTTACAGAGAGCAGAGTTTGGAGACTGGGTGGCAGAAAGATCTTACATAGAGCAGATGTTGGAAACTGAGGTGCAGAAGAAATGTTACAGAGAGCAATGGTTGGAGACTGTGGTGCAGAAAGATTTTTGCAGGGAGCAGAGGTTGGAGACTGACATGCTGAAGGACTCTTGCAAACAAAAGAGGTTGGAGAATGGGGTGCAGAAGGACCGTTGCAGAGAGCAGATGTTGGAGACTGAGGTGCAGAAGGATTGTTACAGAGAGCAGAGGTTGGAGACTTGGGTGAAGAAGGACTGTTATTGAGAACAGAGTTTGGAGACTTTGTTGCAGAAAGATCTTACATAAAGAACAGGTTGGAGACTGAGGTGCTGAAGAAATGATACCCAGAGCAGAGTTTGGATACTGGGGTGAAAGACTGTTGCCGAGACCAGAGGTTGGAGACTGTCGTGAGGAAGGACCGTTGCAGACAGCAGAGTTTGGAGACTGGGGTGGAGAAGAAATGTTACAGAAAGCAGAGTTTGAAAACTGGGGTGTAGAAGGATATTACAGAGAGCAGAAGTTAGAGAATGGGGTTCAGAAAGACTGTTACAGAGAGCAGAGGTTAGAGACTGAGTTGCAAAAGGACTGTTACAGAAAGCAGAGTTTAGAGACTGTGGTGCTCAAGGATCCTTGCAGAGATCAGAGTTTTCAGACTGATGTACAGAATGACTGTTGCAGAGATCAGATGTTGGAGACTGGGCTGCAGGAGGATCATTGCAGAGAGCAGAGGCTAGAGCCTGGGGCGCTGTAGGACCATTGCAGAGGTCAGAGTTTGGGAACTGAGGTGCAGAAAAATTGTTACAGAGAACAGAATTTGGATAGTGGGGTGCAGAAAAACTGTTTCAGAGAGCAGAGTTTGGAAACTGGGGTTTAGAAAGACTGTGGCAGAGAGCAGAGTTTGAAGACTGGGGTGCAGAAGGACTGTAACGAAGAGCAGAGTTTAGAGACAGGGTCGCAGAAGCATCTTAATAAGAGCAGGGTTGGGAAACTGAGGTGGAACAAGACTGTTACAGAGAGCAGAGTTTGGAGACTGGGGTGCAGAAGGATCGTTGCCGAGAACCGAGTTTTCAGACTGAGGTGCAGAAGGACTGTTGGAGATTACAGAGGTTGGAGACTGGGTGCAGAAGGATCTTTGCAGAGAGTAGAGTTTTGAGACTGGGGTGCAGAAGGACTGTTACAGAGAACAAAGTTTGGAGACTGCGGTGCAGAAGGCCTGTTATAGAGAGCAGAGTTTGGTGAAAGGATGCAGAACGACTGAT
>NW_027521448.1:0-29286 GCF_052094955.1 Ictidomys tridecemlineatus
AAGGCCTTTTGCAGAGAGCAGACGTTGGAGACAGGTGTGCAGTAGGATCGTTTGGGAGAGCAGAGTATGGAGATTGGGGTGTAGAAGGACTGTTGCAGAAAGCAGAGGTTGGAGAAGGGGGTGTCGAAGGACTAGTTCAGAGAGCAGATGTTGGAGACTGGGGTGCGCAAGGACTGTTGCATAGAGCAGAGGTTTGAGAGTTCAGTCCAGAAGAACTGTGACAGAGAGCAGAGATTGGAGACTGGGGTGAAGAATGAGTGTTGAAGGGACCAGATGTTGGACACTGGGGTGCAAAATGACTGCTGCAGAGAGCAGAGTTTGGAGACTGAGATGAAGAAGGACTGTTACACAGAGAAGACGTTGGAGATTCGTTTGAAGAATTATGATACAGAAAGCTGAGGTGGGAGCCTGGGGTGCAGAAGGACCATTAAAGAGAGCAGAGGTTGGAGACTGGCGTGCAGAAGGACTGTTTCAGAGAGCAGAGTTTGGAGAATGGGTTGCAAAAGGCCTGCTACAGAGAACAGAGGTTGGAGACTGGGTTGCAGAAGGACTGTTACAGAGAGCAGACTTTTGAGGCTGGGTTTCAGAAGGACTGTTATAGAGAGCAGAGTTTTGAGGCTGAGTTGCAGAAGGATCTTACAGAGAGCAAAGGTTGGTGACTGAGGTGCAGGAAGACTGTTACAGAGAGCAGTGGTTGAAGACTGGGTGCTGAAAGATCGTGCAGAGAGCAGAGGTTTCATACTGAGGTGCAAAAGTACTGTTACAGAGAGCAGAGGATGGAGACTGAGGTGCAGAAGGACGGTTACAGAGAGTAGAATTGGTGACTTAGGTGCAGAAGGACTGTTACAGAAAGCAGAGGTTCGAAATTGGGGTGCAGATGGACCGTTACAGAGAGAAGTGGTTGGAGACTGCAGTATACAAAGACTGTAACAGAGAGCAGATGTTGGAGAATATGGTGCAGAAGGACTGTTACAGAGAGTAGATGTTGGAGACTGGGGTGCAGAAGGAATGTTACACAGAGCAGAGTTTGAATACTGGGGTGTAGAAAGACTGTTGCAGAGAGCAGAGGTTGGAGACTTAGGTGCAGAAGGACTGTTGCAGAGAGCAGAATTTGGAGACTGAGGTGCAGAAGGACTGTTACAGAGAGAAGAGTTTGCAGACTGGTGTGCAGAAGGACTGTTGCAGATAGCAGAGTTTGGAAACTGGGGTGAAGAAGGACTGTTGCAGGGAGCAGGTTTTGGAGACATGGGTGCAGAAGGACTTATGCAGAGAGTAGAATTTGGAGACTGAGGGGCAGAAGACTGTTGCAGATAGCAGAGTTTGGAGACTGGGGTGCAGAAGGACTGATACAGAAACAGAGGTTGTGGACTGAGGTTCAGAAGGACTATTATAGACAGCAGTGTTTGGAACTGCAATACAGGAGGACTGTTACAGAGAGCAGAGGTTGGAGACTGGAGTGGAGAATAACTGTTTTAGAGTGAAGACGTTGGAGACTGGTGTGCAGAAGAACTGTTGCAGAGAGTAGAGTTAAGAGACTGAGATGCAGAAAGACTGTTACAGAGAGCCCAGTTTAGAGACTGGTGTGCAGAAGGACTGATTCAGAGAGCAGAGTTTGGAGACTGGGGTGCAGAAGGCTGTTACAGAGTGCAGAGGTTGGAGCCTGTGTACAGAAGGGCTTTCACAGAGAGCAGAGTTTGGAGACTCGGTTGCAGAAGAATATTACATAGAGCAGAGTTTGGAGACTGCGGGGCAGAAGGATTCTTATAGAGAGTAGAGGTTGGCGACTGAGGTGCAGTAGGATTATTGCAGAAAGCAGAGGCTGGAGACTGGTGTGCAGAAGGATCGTTGCAGAGAGCAGAGGTTGGAGACTTGGGTGCAGAAGGACGGTTGCAGAGAGCAGATGTTGGAGACTGGGATTCAGAAAGATCATTGCAGAGAGCAGAGATTTGAAACTGGGTTGCAGAAGGACTGTTACACAGAGCAGAGGTTGAAGACTGGAGTGTAGAAGGACTGTTGCAGAGAGCAGAGTTTGGAGACTGTGGTGCAGAAGGACTGTTGCAGATAGCAGAGGTTGGAAACTGGGGTGAAGAAGGACTGTTGCAGGAAGCAGGTGTTGGAGACATGGGTGCAGAAAGACTTTTGCAGAGAGTAGAATTTGGAGACTGAGGTTCAGAAGGACTGTTGCAGATAGCAGAGGTTGGAGAATGGGTACAGAAGGGCTGTAACAGAGAGCAGAGTTTGGAGACTGGGCTTCAGAAAAATATTACGTAGAGTATAGTTTGGAGAATGTGGTGCAGAAAGACTATTACAGAGAGCAGAGGTTGGCGACAGGGGTGCAGTAGGATTATTGCAGAGAGCAGAGGTTGAAGACTGGTGTACAGAAGGATCGTTGCAGAGAGCAGAGGTTGGAGACTTGGGTGCAGAAGGACGGTTACAGAGAGCAGATGTTATAGACTGGGTTGCAGAAGGATCGTTGCAGAGAGCAGAGATTAAAAACTAGTTTGCAGAAGGACTGCTACACACAGCAGACGTTGAAGACTGGAGTGTAGAAGGACTGTTGCAGAGAGCAGAGTTTGGAGACTGGGGTGCAGAAGGACTGTTATAGAGAGCAGATGTTATAGACTGACATGCAGAAGGACTGTTACAGTGAGCAAAGGTTGGAGACTGGGGTGCAGAAGGACTGATACAGAGAGCAGAGTTTGGAGACTGGGGTGAAGAAGGCTGTTACAGAGAGCAGAGTTTGGAGACTTGGGTGCAGAAAGACTGATACAGAAAGCAGAGGTTGGAGACTTGGGTCCAGAATGAACCCTACAAAGAGCAGAGGTTGGAGACTGCAGTACAGAAGGACTGTTACAGAGAGTAGAGTTTGAAGATAAGGGTACAGAAGGACTGTTTCAGAGTACAGAGGTTGGAGAATGGGATGCAGAAAGACTGTTTTAGAGAGTAGATGTTAAAGATTTGGATGCAGAAGAACTGTTGCAGAGAGCTGAAGTTAAAGACTGTGGTGCAGAAGGATTGCTGCAGGGAGTAGAGTTTGAAGACTGGGGTGAAAAAGGACTGATACAAAGGTCAGAATTTGGAGATTGGGGTGCAGAAGGATCTTCCAGAGAGCAGAGTTTGGAGAGTGGGGTGCAGAGGAACTGTTGCACAGAGCAGAGTTTGCAGACTGGGGTGCAGAAGGACTGTTACAGAGAGCAGAGATTGTAGATTGGGTGGCACAAGGATCTTACATAGAGCAGAGGTTGGAGACTGAGGTGCAGAAGAAACGTTGCCGAGATGAATGGTTGGAGACTGGGGTTCAGAAGGATTTTTGCAGGGAGAAGGGGTTGGAGACTGACATGCTGAAGGACTCTTGCAGACAACAAAGGTTGGAGAATGAGGTGCAGAAGGACCGTGGCAGAGAGCAGATGTTGGAGACTGAGGTGCAGAAGGATTGTTACAGTGAGCAGAGGTTGCAGACTGGGGTTAAGAAGGACTGTTTCTGAGATCAGAGTTAGGACACTGTGGTGCAGAAGGATCTTTCAGAGAGAAGAGTTTGGAGACTTCGCTGCAGACGAACTGTTGCACAGAGCAGAGGTTTGAGACTGGGGTGCAGAAGGAATGTTACAGTGAGCAGAGTTTGGAGATTGGGTTGCAGAAAGATCTTACATAAAGCAGAGGTTGGAGACTGAGGTGCAGAAGAAATGATACCCAGAGCAGAGTTTGGAGACTGGGATGCAGAAAGACTGTTGCCGAGAACAGTGGTTGGAGACTGTCGGGCACAAGGACCGTTGCAAAGAGCAGAGGTTGGAGACTGGGGTGCAGAAGGAGTGTTACAGAGAGCAAAGGTTGGAGACTGAGTTGAAGAATAACTGTTTAAGAAAGCAGAATTTAGAGACTGTGGTGCATATAGATCCTTGCAGAGAGCAGGGTTTTCAGACTGATGTCAGAAAGACTGTTGCAGAGAGCAGATGTTTGAGACTGGGGTGCAAAAGGATCGTTGCAGAGAGCAGAGGCTATAGACTGGGGTACAGTAGGACCATTGCAGAGGTTAGTGTTTGGGAACTGAGGTGCAGAAAAATTGTTACAGAGAACAGAAGTTGAATACTGGGGTGCAGAAGGACTGTTGCAGAGAGCAGAGGTTGGAAACTGGGGTTTAGAAAGACTGTGACAGAGAGCAGAGGTTAGAGACTGGGGTGCAGAATTTCTGTTACAGAGAGCAGAGTTTGGAGACAGGGTTGCAGAAGGATCCTACAGAGAGCAGAGTTTGGAGACTGAGGTGGAACAGAACTGTTACAGAGAGCAGAGTTTGGAGACTGGGATGCAGAATGATTGTTGCAGAGAACCGAGTTTTCAGACTGAGGTGCAGAAAGAATATTGGAGATTACAGATGTTGAAGACTGGGGTGCAGAATGATCTTAGTAGAGATCAGAGTTTTGAGACTGGGGTGCAGAAGGACTGTTACAACGAACATAGGTTAAAGACTGCGGTGCAGAAGGACCATTGCAGAGAGCAGAGTTGGAGACAGAGATTAAGGATCCTTGCAGAGAGCAGAGGTTGGAGTCTGCAGTGCAGAAGGACTGTTGCAGATAGCAGAGTTTGGAGAATGGGGTTAAGAAGGACTGTTGCAGGGAGCAGGTTTTGGAGACTTAAGTGCAGAAGGACTGTTGCAGAGAGCAGAATTTGGAGACTGAGATGCAGAAGGACTGTTACAAAGAGCAGAGGATGGAGACTGGTGTTCAGAAGAACTGATACAGAAAGCAGAGGTTGGAGCCTGGGGTGCAAAAGGACCGTTGCAGAGAGCAGAGTTCGGGGACTGCAATAAAGGAGGACTGTTACAGAGAGCAGAGGTGGAAGAATGGTTTATTGAAGAACTGTTTCAGAGTGCAGATGTTGGACACTGGGGTGCAGAAGGACCGTTACAGAGAGCAGAGGTTGGAGACTGGGGAGTGGAAGGACTGATGCAGAGAACAGATGTTGGAGACTGGGTTGCAGCAGGACCGTTGAAGAAAGCAGAGTTTGTAGACTGGGTTGGAGAAGGACTGTTGCAGAGAGCAGATGTTGGAGAATGGGGTGCATAAGGATCTTTGCAGAGAGCAGAGGTTGGAGACTGGCGTGCAGAAGGAGTGTTTCAGAGATCAGAGTTGGGAGACTGGGTTGGAAAAAAATCTTACAGAGAGCAGAGGTTGGAGAATGAGGTACAGAAGGACTGTTAGAGGTTGGAGAGTTAAGTGCAGAAGGACTGTTACAGAGAATAGAGGTTGGAGACTGAGGTGCAGAAGAACCGTTGCAGAGAACAGAGTTTGGAGACTGAGGTGCAGAAGGATTGTTACAGAGAGCGGAGTTTGGAGACTGGGGGGCAGAAGGACTGTTGCAGAGAGCAGAGGTTGGCGACTGGGTTGCACAAGGACTGTTGCAGAGAGCAGAAGATGGAGACTGGGCTGCAGAAAGAATGTTGAAGAGAGTAGATGTTGGAGACTGAGTTGCAGAAGGACTCTTAGAGAGAGCAGAAGTTGAAGACTGGGGTGCAGAAGGACTGTTGTAGATAGCAGAGCTTGGAGACTTAGGTGCAAAATTTTGTTACATAGAGCAGAGGTTGGACTCTGGGGTGCAGAAGGATCGTTGCAATGAGCAGAGCTTTGAGACAGGGGTGCAGAAGGATCTTACAGAGAGCAGAAGTTGGAGAGAGATTGGCAAATGGACTGTTGCAGAGATCAAAGGTTCGAGACTGTGGTGCAGTAGAATCATTGCAGAGAGCAGAGTTTAGAGACTGGGGTGTAGAAGGACTGTTGCAGAGAGCAGAATTTGGAGATAGGTTCCAGAAGGACTGTTTCAGCGAGCAGGGGTTGGAGACTGGTGTGCAGAAGGATCTTATAGAGAGCAGAGGTAGGAGACTGGGGTGCAGACGGACTGTTTTAGAGAGAAGAGGTAGGAGACTGGGGTGCAGAAGGATCGTTGCAGAGATTAGAGCTTGGAGAATGGGGTGCAGAAGGCCTCTTACAGAGAGCAGAGGTTGGAGACTAGGATGCAGAAGGCCTGTTTCAGAGAGCAGAGTTTGGAGACTGGGGTGGAGAAGGTCGGTTGCAGAGAGCAGATGCTGGCGACTGGGGTGCAAAAGGAATGCTGCCGAGAGCAGAGGAGTGAAACTGGGGTGCAGAAGTATCCTTGGGGCGAGCAGAGTATGGAGAATGGGGTGTAGAAGGACTGTTACAAAGAGCAGAGTTTGAAGACTAGGGTTTCAAAGGACTTTTTCAGGAAGCAGACGTTGGCTAGTTGGGTGAAGAACTGTTGCATAGAGCAGAGGATGGAGACTGAGATGCAGAAGACGGTTACAGAAAGCAGAGTTTGAAGACTGGGGTGCATAAGGACAGTTACAGAGATCAGAGTTTGGAGACTGGGTTGGAAAAGAATCTTACAAAGTGCAGAGGTTGGAGAATGAGGTACAAAAGGACTGTTAGAGAGAGCCGAGGTTGGAGACAGGTGTAGAAGGATCATTGGAGAAAGTAGTGTTTGGAGACTCTGGTGCAGAAGAACTTTTACTGAGAGCACAGGTTGGAGACTGGGGTGCAGAAGGACTTTTACAGAGAGCAAAGGTTAAAGACTGAGGTGCAGAAAAACTGTTGCAGAGATCAAAGTTAGAAGACTGGGGTGCAGAAGGAGTGTTGCAGAGAGCAGAAGTTGGAAACTGAGGTGCAGAAGGACACTTACCCAGAGCAGAAGTTGGAGACTGGTGTACAGATAAGTGTTACAGAGAGCAGAGGTTGGAGACACGTGTGTAGAAGGATCTTACAAGGAACATAGGTTTGAGACTGGGGTGAAAAAGGACTGTTGCTAAGAGCAGAGGTTGGAGACTGGGGTGGAGAAGGATCATTGAAGAGAGAAGAGATTGGAAACTGGGTGCAAAAGGCCTGTTACATACAGCAGAGGTTAGAAACTGGGGTGAAGAAGGCCTGTTACAGAGAGCAGTTCTTGGAGACTGGGGTGCAGAAAAAAAGTTACAGAGATCAGAGTTTGGAGACTGGGTTGCAAAAGAATCTTACAGAGAGCAGAGTTTGGAGAATGAGGTACAGAAGGACTGTTAGAGAGAGCAGAGGTTGGAGACTGAGGTGCAGAAGGATTCTTGGAGAGAGCAGTGTTTGGAGACTGCAGTGCAGAAGGACTGATACAGAAAGCAGAGATTTAAGACTGGGGTGCAGAAGGACCCTTACAGAGAACAAATGTTGGAGACTGAAAGACTCTTACAGAGAGCAGACGTTGGAGACTGGGGTGCAGAATGACTGTGGTAGAGAACAGAGGTTGGAGACTGGTTTACAGAAGGAATATTGCAGAAAGTAGAGGTTGGAGACTGGGTTTAAAAATGTCTTAGAGAAAGCAGAGTTTTGACACTGAGGTGGGACTGTGGCAGAGAGAAGTGTTTGAAGATTGGGGCGCTGAAGGACTGTTGCAGAGAGAAGAGGTTGAAGTCTGAGGTGCAGAAAGACTGTTACAGACAGCACAGGATAGAGACTGGAGTGCAGAAGGACTGATACAGAAAGCAGATTTTGGAGACTGGTGTGCAGAAGGACCCTTACTGAGAGCAGAGGTTGGAGATTGCAGTACAGAAGGACTGTTAAAGAGAGCAGAGGTTGGAGACTGGGGTGGAGAAGGACTGTTGCAGAGAGCAGAGGATGGAGACTGGGGTGCAGAAGAACTCTTGCAGAGAGCAGAGTTTTAAGACTGGTTGCAGAAGGACTGTTTCAGAGAGCAGAGGTTGCAAAGTGAGGTGAAGAATGACGGTTACAAAGAGCAGAGTTTGAAGACTGTGGTCTAGAAGGACTGATATAGAAATTAGAGGTGGGAGACTGGGTTGCAAAAGGACCCTTACAGAGAACAGAGGTTGGAGACTGCAGTACAGAAGGACTGTTGTAGAGAACAAGGTTGGAGACTGGGATGCAGAGGTACCAATGCAGAGAGCAGAGGTTGGAGACTGGGGTGCAGAAGGAATGTTACAGCGAGCACAGGTTGGAGACTGAGGTGCAGAAGTACTGTTACAAAAAGCAGAGGTTGGAAATTGGTGTGAAGGAAGACCGTTACAGAGAGCAGAGGTTCGAGACTGTGGTACAGAAGGACTGTTACTCAGAGCAGATCTCGGAGACTGGGGAGCAGCAGGACTGTTGCAGAGGACAGAAGTTGGAGACTGGGGTGGAGAAGAAATGTTACACAGTGCAGACTTTGGAAACTGGAGTGCAGAAGGATCTTACAGAGAGCAGAGTCTGGAGGCTGTGGTGCAGAAGGACTATTGCAGAGAGCAGAAGTTGGAGACTGGGGTCCAGAAGAATCGTTGCAGAGACTAGATTTTAGAGACTGAGGTGCAGATGGACTGTTACAGATAGCAGAGTTTCGAGACTGAGGTGAAGAAGGACTATTACAGAGAGCAAAGTTTGGAGACTGGTGTGCAGAAGAACTATTATAGAGAGCAGAGTTTGGAGACTGTGGTTAAGATGGATCTTACAGAGAGCAAAGTTTGGAGACTGGGGTGCAAAAGGACTGTTGCAGAGAGCAGATGTTGGAGACTGGGATGGAGAAGAATCGTTGCAGATGAGGGGAGGGGAGGGGGCATAGTAGGGGATAGGAAAGGTAGCAGAATACAACAGTCACCAATATGCCATTATGTAAAAATGTGAGTATGTAACAGAAGTGAGTCTGTATTATGTATTTGGGGAGTTCAAAACCCAATTGAGTCGAATGTATGAAAGATGATATGTCTTGAGCTCTGTAATGTTTTGAACAATCAATAAAAAAAAAGAATAGGATCTATGAAAAAAAAAAGAATCGTTGCAGAGAGGAGTTGGAGACTGGAGTGCATAAGGATCTTACAGAGAGCAGAGGTTGGTGAGTAGGGTGCAGAACGACTGTTGCAGATAGCGGACTTTGGAGACTGGGGTGCAGAAGGACTGTTATGGAGAGCAGAGGTGGAAGACTGGGTTGCAGAAGGACTGATACAGAAAGCAGAGATTGGAGTCTGGAGTGCAGAGGTTGGATTCTGCAGTACAGGAGGACTGTTACAGAGAACAGAGGACGGAGACTGGGGTGGAGAAAGACTGTAAAAAAGAGCTGATGTTGGTAACTAGGGTGCCAAAGGACTGTTGGAGAGAGCAGAGTTTGGAGACTGGGGTGCAAAAAAATTGTTGCAGAGAGCATAGGTTGGAGACTGGGGTGAAGAAGGACTGTTACAGAGAGCAAGTTAGGAGACAGCGGTGCAGAAAGATCTTACAGAGAGCAGAATTTGGAGACTGAGGTGCAGAAGGACTGTTGTAGATATCAGAGGTTGGAAACTGGGGTGCAGTAGGATCATTGCAGAGAGCAGAGATTAAAGACTGGGGTGCAGAAGGATCGTTGCAGAGAGCAGAGTTTGGAGACTTGCATGCAGAAGGCCTGCTAAAGAGAGCACATTTGGAGACTGTGGTGCAGAAGGCATCTTACAAAAAGGAGAGTTTGGAGACTTGGGTGCAGAAGGACTGGTACAGAGAGCAGATTTTGAAGAAAGGGTTGCTGAAGGATCTCACAGAGAGCAGAGGTTGGAGACTAAGGTGCAGGTGGACTGTAACAGAGAGCAGAGGTTGGAGATTTAGGTGTAGAAGGACTGTTACGGAAAGTAGAGTTCGGAGACTGAGGTGCAGAAGGACTGTTACAGAAAGCAGAGGTTAAAAATTGGGGTGCAGAATGACCGTTACAGAGAGCAGAGGTTTTAGACTATGGTATAGAAGGATTGTTACAGAGAGCAGAGGTGGGAGACTTGGGTACAGAAGGACTGTTACAGAAAGCACAGGTTGGAGATTGAGGTGAAGAAGGATAGACACAGAGAGCAGAGGTTGGAGACTGCGGTTCAGAAGGACTGATACAGAAAGCAGAGGTTTTAGACTGGCGTGAAGAAGGATTGTTACAGAGAGCAGAGGTTGGAGACAGTGGTGCAGAAGGATCTTACAGAGAGCAGAATTTGGAGACTTAGTTGCCGAAGAACTGTTGTAGAGATCAGAGGTTGGAGACTGGGGTGCAGTAGGATCATTGCAGGGAGCAGAGTTTAAAGACTGGGGTGCAGAAGGACCGTTACAGAGAACAGAGTTTGGTGAAGGCGGTACAGAAGGACTGTTACAGAGAGCAGATATTGGAGACTGGGGAGCAGAAGGACTGTTGCAGAGAACAGAGTTTGGAGCCTGGGGTGCCACAGAACCCTTGTAGAAAGCCGAGGTTGGCGACTAGGGTGAAGAAGGAATGTTAGAAACAGCAGAGTTCGGAAACTGGAGTGCAGAAAGATCTAAAAAAGAGCAGAGGTTGGAGACTGTTGTGCAGAAGGACTGTTGCAGAGAGCAGACGTTGGAGACTGGGGTCCAGAAAGATCATTGCAGAGAGCATAGTTTGCAGACTGGGGTGCAAAAGGCTGTTGCAGAGATCAGAGGTTGGAGACTGAGGTACAGAAAGACTGTTACAGAGAGCAGATGTTAAAGACTGGGGTTCAGATGGATCTTACAGAGAGCAGATTACTGAGACTTAGGTGCAGAAGGATTGTAACAGAAAGCAGAGGGAGGAGACTGGGGTGCAGGAGGTTCGTTTCAGACAGCAGAGTTTTCAGACTGTGGTGCAGAAGGACTGTTGCAGAGACCAGATGTTGAAGATTGGGGTGTAGAAGGACTGTTGCAGAGACCAGATGTTGGAGACTGGGGTGCAGAAGGACCGTTGCAGAGAACAGAGTTTGCAGACTTAGGTGCAGAAAGATTGTTACAGAGAGCAGAATTTGGAGACTTGTGTGCAGAAGGACTGTTGCAGAGAGCAGAGGTTGGAGACTGAAGTGCAGAAGGACTGTTGCAGAGAGCAGAGGTTGGAGACTGGAGTGCAGAAGGACTGTTGCAGAAAGCAGAGGTTGAAGACTGAGGTGTAGAAGGACTGTTACAGGAAGCAGAGGTTGGAAATTGGCGTGCAGAAGGACCGTTAAAGAGAGCAGAGTTTGGAGACTGTGGTATAGGACTGTTACCGAGAGAAGAGGTTGGAGACTGGGATGCAGAAGGACTCATACAGAGAGCACATGTTGGAGACTGAGGTGCAAAAGAATGAATACAGAGAACAGAGGATGGAGACTGGGGTATAGACAGGCTGATACAGAAAGCAGAGTTTTGAGACAGGGGTGTAGAAGAACCAAAACAGAGAGTAGAGGTTGGAAACTGCGGTACAGAAGGACTGTTACAGAGAGAAGATCTCGGAGACTGGGGAGCAAAAAGACTATTGCAGTGAGAATAGGTTGGAGAATTATGTTCAGAAGGACTGTTAAAGAGAGCAGAGTTTTGAGACTGGGTTGTAGCAGGACAGTTAGAGAGAGCACATGTTGGAGACTGGGGTCCAGAAGAAATGTTGCAGAGAGCAGAGTTTTGAGACTGGGGTGCAGAAGGACTGTTGCAGAGAGCAGACGTTGGAGACTGGGATGCAAAAGGATCCTTGCAGAGAGCAGAGTTTGGAGACTGGGGTGCAGAAGGACTGTTGCAGAGAACAGAGTGTGGAGACTCGGTTGCAGAAGAACCGTTGCAAAGAGCAGAGGTTGGAGACTGAGGTGCAGAAGAATTGTTACAGAGAGCAGAAGTTGGAGACTGGGGTGCAGAAGGACTGTTGCACAGACCAGAGGTTGGAGACTGAGGTTAAGAAGGATCCTTGCAGAGAGAAGAGGTTGGAGACTAGGGTTCAGAAGGCCTGTTACAGAGAGCAGAGTTTGTAGACTGAGGTGCAGAAAAACTGTTAAAGATAGCACAATTTCCTGACTTGGTTGCAGAAGGATATTACAGAGAGCATTTTATAGACTGAGGTCCAGAAGGACTTTTACAGAGAGCAATGTTTGGAAACAAGGGTGCAGAAGGATTTTTGCAGAGAGCCGAGTTTTGAGACTGAGGTGCAGAAGGACTGTGTCAGAGAGCAGATGTTGGATCCTGAGATGTAGAAGGACCGTTGCAGAGAGAAGAGGTTAGAGCCTGAGGAGTAAAAGGATCATTGTGGAGAGAATATGTTGGAGACTGGGGTGCAGAAAGACTATTAAAGAGAGCAGAGTTTGGAGACTGAGGTGCAGAAAGATCATTTCTGAGTGCAGAGGTTTGAGAGTGGGGTGCAGAAGGACTGTTACAGATTGCAGAACTTGGAGACTGAGGTGCAGAATGACTTTTACAGAGAGGAGAGGTTGGAGATTGGGGTGCAAAAGTATTTTTACAGAGAGCATAAAATGGAGACTGGGGTGTAGAAGGATCATTGCAGAGAGCACGGGTTGGAAAATGAGGTGCAGAAGGATCGCTACAGAGAGCAGAGTTTGGAGACTGGGTTTCAGCAGGACAGTTACAGAGAGCACATGTTGGAGACTTGGGTGCCGAAGAAATGTTGCAGAGAGCAGAGGTTGGAGACTGGGGTGCAGAAGTACTGTAGCAGAAAGCAGACGTTGTAGACATGGGTGCAGAAAAAGTGCTGCAGAGAGCAGTTGTTAGAGACTGGGATGAAGAAGGATCATTGCAGAGAGCAGAGGTTGGAGACTGCGGTTTAGAAGGACTGTTGCAGAGAGCAGAGGTTGGAGACTGGGGTGCAGAAGGCCTGTTACAGAGAGCAGAGTCTGGAGACTGGGGTGCAGGAGACCTGTTAAAGAGAGCAGAGGTTGAAGACTGGTGTGCAGAACGATCGATACATATAGCACAGTTTGGAGACTGGGGTGCAGAAGGATTGTTGCAGACATCAGAGGTTTCAGACTGAGGCTTATAATTACTGTTACAGAGAGCAGTGGTTGGAATCTGAGGTGCAAATGGACTGTTTCAGAAAGCAGAGGTTTGCAATTGGGGTGAAGAAGGACCGTTATAGAGAGCAGAGTTTGGAGACTTTTGTGCGGAAGGATTGTTTTAGAGAGCAGATGTTTGAGACTAGGGTGCAGAACGACCATTACAGAAAGCAAAGGTTGGAGACTGAGGTGCAGAAGGACTTTTACAGAGAGCAGAGTTTGGATACTGGGGTGCAGAAGGACTGTTACCGAGAGGAGAGGTTGCAGAAAGGAATGTAAATGTATCTTACAGAGAGCAGATTCTGGAGACTGGGGTGCAGAAGGACTGTTGCAGAGAGCAGAGGTTGGAGACTGAGGTGCAGAAGGATCTCTACAGAGAGCAGAGTTTGGAGACCGGGGTTCAGTAGAATAGTTTCAGAGAGCACAGTTTGGAGACTGGGGTGCAGAAGAAATGTTGCAGAGAGCTGAGGTTGGAGACTGGGGTGCAGAAGGACTGTGGCAGAGAGCAGAGGTTGGAGACTGGGGTGTAAAAGGACTGTTGCAGAGAGCAAACTTTGGGAACTGGGATGCAGAAAGATCGTTACAGAGAGCAGACGTTGGAAATTGGGGTGCAGAAGGACCGTTAAGGAGAGAAGAGTTTGGAGACTGCCATACAGAAGGACTGTTACAGAGAGCAGAGTTTTCAGACTGGGGTGCAGAAAGACCGTTACAGAGAACAGATGTGGGAGACTGGGGTGCAGAAAGACTATTACAGAGAGCAGACTTTGGAGACAGAGGTGCAGAAGGATTGTTACAGAGAGCAGAGTTTGGAGACTGGGGTGCAGAAGGACAATTACAGAGAGCAAAGGATGGAGACTGAGGTGCAGAAAGACTTTTACAGAGAGCAGACGTTGGAGACTGAGGTGTAAAAAGATCGTTGCAGAGAGAAAAGTTTGGAGACTAAGGTGCAGAAGGACTGTTACAGAAAACAGAGGTTGGCAATTGGGGAGCAGATGGACTGTTACAAGAAGAAAGGAGAAGAGGTTGAAGACTGCAAAACAAAAGGACTTTTACAGAGAGCAGAGTTTGGAGACTAGATAGAAGAAGGATCGTTGCAGAGAGCAGATGTTGGAGACTGGGGTGCAGAAGGACTGTTACAGAGAGTAAAGTTTGGAGACTGGGGTACAGAAAAAAATTTTACAGACAGCAGAGTTTGATGACTTGGTTGCATAAGGACTTTGGCAGAGAGCAAAGTTTGGAGACTGTGGTGCAAAAGGACTTACCTAAAGATCAGAGTTTGGAGACTGGCGTGCAGAAGAATCGTTTGCAGAGAGCAAAGGTTGGAGACTGGGATGCAGAAGTACTGTAGCTGCGAGAAGAGGTTGGAGACTGGGGTGCAGAAAGACTGTTGCAGAGAGCAGACGTTGGAGACTGGGATGCAGAAAGATCGTTGCAGAGAGCAGATGTTGGATACTGGGTTATAATAAGATGTTTGCAGAGAGCAGATGTTGGAGACTGGGTTGCAGATGGACTCTTGCAGAGAGCAGAGGTTGGAGACTTAGGTGCAGAAGGATCATTGCAGAGAGCAGAGTCTGGAGACTGGGGTACAGAAGACCTGTTACAAAGAGCAGAGTTTGGAGACTGGGGTGCAGAAGAATCTTTGTAGACAGCAGAGGTTTAAGACTGAGGCTTAGAAGGACTGTTACAGAGAGCAGAGGTTGGAATCTGAGGTGCAGAAGGACTGTTACAGAAAGCAGAGTTTGCCAATTGCGGTGCAGAAGGACCATTATAGAGAGAAGAGGTTGGAGACTGCGGTACAGAAGGACTGTTAGAGAGAGCAGAATTTGGAGACTTTGGTACAGAAGGACCATTGTAGAGAGCAGATGTTGGAGTCTAGGATGCAGAAGGACTGTTACTGAGAGTAGACGTTGGAGACTGAGGTGAAGAAGGATTGATACAGAGAGCAGAGTTTGGAGACTGGGGTACAGAATTACCTTTACAGAGAGCAAAGGTTGGAGACTGAGGTGCAGATGGACTTTTAGAGAGAGTAGAGTTTGGATACTGGGGTGCAGAAAGACTGTTACAGAGAGGAAGGGTTGGAAGAGGGATGCAAAAGGATCTTACAGAGAGCAGAGTCTGGAGACTGGGGTGCAGAAGAACTGTTGCAGAGAGTAGATGTTGGAGACTGGGGTGCGGAAGGTCTGTTGCAGAGAGAAGATGTTTGTAACTAGGGTGCAGAAGGACTGTTGTAGAGAGCAGAGGTTGGAGACTGGGGTGCAGAAGGACTTTTTTAGAGAACAGAGGTTGGAGACTGAGGTTCGGAAGTCCTGTTACAGAGAGCAGAGTTTGCAGATTTGGGTGCAAAATTACTGTTACAGAGAGCAGAGTTTGGATAGAGGAGTGCAGAAAGATCTTACAGAGAGCAGAGTTTGAAGACTGAGGTCCAGAAGGACTGTTGCAGAGATCAGAGGTTTGAGACTGGGGTGCAGTAGGATCATAGCAGAGAGCAGAGGTTGGAAACTGGGGTGCAGAAGGATCGTTGCAGAGAGCAGCGGTTGGAGACTGGGGTGCAGAAGGCCTGCTACAGAGAGCAGAGTTTGGAGACTGGCGTGAAGAAGGCCTGTTACGAAGAGGAGAGTTTGGAGACTGGGTTGCTGAAGGATATTACAGAGAGCAGAGGTTGGAGACTGAGGTGCAGGTGGACTGTTACAAAGAGCAGTGTTCGGAGACTGGGGTGCAGAAAAAATTGTGCAGAGACCAGAAGTGTCAGACTGAGGTGAAGAAGGACTGTTACAGAGAGTAGAGTTTGGAGACTGAGGTGTAGAAGGACTGTTACAGAGAGCAGAGTTTGGAGACTGAGGTGCAGAAGCACTGATATAGAAAGCAGAGTTTGAAAATTGGGGTGCACAAGGACAGTTACAGAGACCAGAGTTTTGAGACTTCGTTATAGAAAAACTATTACTGAGAGCAGAGCTTGGAGACTCGGGTGCAGAATGAATGTTACAGAGAGCACAGGTTGGAGTCTGAGGTACAGAAAAATAGCTACAAAGAGCAGAGATTTTAGACTGGCGTTCAGAACGACTGATACAGAAAGTAGAGTTTGGAGACCGGGTGAAGAAGGACAAGTTATGGAGAGCAGAGGTTGGAAACTGCGGTACTCAAAAACTTTTACAGAGAGAAGATGTTAAAGACTGGTTAGCAGAAGGACTGTTGCAGAGAGCAGAAGTTGAAGACTGGGGTCCAGAAGGATCGTTGCAGAGACTAGATTTTAGAGACTGAGGTGCAGATGGACTGTTACAGAGCGCAAAGTTTGGAAACTGGTGTGCAGAAGAACTGTTACAGAGAGCAGAGTTTGGAGACTGTGATTAAGATGGATCTTACAGAGAGCAAAGTTTGGAGACTGGGGTGCAAAAGAACTGTTGCGGAGAGCAGATGTTGGAGACTGGGATGAAGAAGAATCGTTGCAGAGAGGAGTTAGAGACTGGAGTGCATAAGGATCTTACAGAGAGCAGAGGTTGGAGAGTAGGGTGCAGAACGACTGTTGCAGATAGCGGACTTTGGAGACTGGGGTGCAGAAGGACTGTTATGGAGAGCAGAGGTGGAAGACTGGGTTGCAGAAGGACTGATACAGAAAGCAGAGATTGGAGTCTGGAGTGCAGAAAGACCGTTACAGAGAGCAGAGTTTGGATTTTGCAGTACAGGAGGACTGTTACAGAGAACAGAGGTTGGAGACTGGGGTGGAGAAGGACTTAAAAAAGAGCTGATGTTGGTAACTAGGGTGCCAAAGGACTGTTGGAGAGAGCAGAGTTTGGAGACTGTGGTGCAGAAAAGCTGTTGCAGAGAGCAGATGTTGGAGACTGGGGTGAAGAAGGACTGTTACAGAGAGCAAGTTAGGAGACAGCGGTGCAGAAAGATCTTACAGAGAGCAGAATTTGGAGACTGAGGTGCAGAAGGACTGTTGTAGAGATCAGAGGTTGGAGACTGGGGTGCAGTAGGATCACTGCAGAGAGCAGAGGTTAAAGCCTGGGGTGCAGAAGGATCGTTGCAGAGAGCAGAGTTTGGAGACTTGCGTGCAGAAGGCCTGCTAAAAAGAGCACATTTGGAGACTGGCGTGCAGAAGGCCTGTTACAGAGAGGAGCGATTGGAGACTTGGGTTCAGAAGGACTGGTACAGAGAGCAGATTTTGAAGAAAGGGTTGCTGAAGGATCTCACAGAGAGCAGAGGTTGGAGACTAAGTTGCAGGTGGACTGTTACAGAGAGCAGTGGTTGGAGACTGGGGTGCAGAAGGATTGTGGAGAGGAGAGGTTTCAGACAGAGGTGCAAAAGTACTGTTACAGAGAGCAGAGGTTGGAGATTGAGGTGTAGAAGAACTGTTACGAAGAGCAGAGTTTTGAGACTGAGGTTCAGAAGGACTGTTACAGAGAGCAGAGTTTGGAAATTGGGGTGCAGAATGACCGTTACAGAGAGCAGAGGTTGGAGACTATGGTATAGAAGGATTGTTACAGAGAGAAGAGGTGGGAGACTTGGGTACAGAAGGACTGTTACAGAAAGCACAGGTTGGAGACTGAGGTGAAGAAGGATAGACACAGAGAGCAGAGGTTGGAGACTGAGGTTCAGAAGGACTGATACAGAAAGCAGAGGTTTAAGCCTGGAGTGAAGAAGGACTGTTGCAGAGAGCAGAGGTTGGAGACAGTGGTGCAGAAGGATCTTACAGAGAGCTGAATTTGGAGACTAAGATGCCGAAGGACTGTTTTAGAGATAAGAGGTTGGAGACTGGGGTGCAGTAGGATCATTGCAGGGAGCAGAGGTTAAAGACTGGGGTGCAGAAGGATCGATCCAGAGAGCAGAGGTTGGAGACTGGGGTGCACAAGGACCATTACAGAGAGCAGAGTTTGGTGAAGGCGGTACAGAAGGACTGTTACAGAGAGCAGATATTGGAGACAGGGTTGCAGAAGGATCTTATAGAGAGCAGAATTTAAAGACTGAGGTGCAGAAGGTTAGTTGCAGAGATCAGAGGTTGGAGACTGGGGTGCAGTAGGATCATTGCAGAGAGAAGAGGATGTAGAGTGGGGTGCAGAAGGCCTGCTATAGAGAGCAGAGTTTTGAGACTGGAGTGCAGAAGGCCTGTTACAGAGAGGAGAGGTTGGAGACTGGGGTGCAGAAAAACTGTTACAGAGAGCAGTGTTTGGAGACTGGTTTGCTGAAGGAACTAACAGAGAGCAGATTTTGGAAACTGAGGTGCAGATGGACGTTTAAAGAGAGAAGTGGTTTGAGACTGGGGTGCAGAAGAATCGTGGAGAGCAGAGGTTTCAGACTGAAGTGTAGCAGGACTGTTACAGAGAGTAGAGTTTAGAGACTGACGTGCAGAAGGACTGTTAAAAAAAGCAGAGGTTGGAAAGTGGGGTGCAGAAGGACCGTAACAGAGAGCAGAGGTTGGAGACTGTGGTATAGAAGGACTGTTACAGAGAGAAGAGGTTGAAGACTGGGGTGCAGAAGGATTGTTACAGAAAGCACAGGTTGAAGACTGAGGTACAGAAGGATAGATACAAAGAGTAGAGGTTAGAGACTGGAGTTCAGCAAGACTGATTCAAAAAGCAGAGGTTGGAGACTGGGTTGCAGAAGGACCTTTACAGAGAGGAGGTTAGAAACTGCGGTACATAAGGTCTGTGACAGAGAGCAGATCTTGGAGACTCGGGAGCAGAAGGGCTGTTGCAGAGGACAGAGGTTTGAGACTGGGGTGGAGAAGAAATTTTACATAGAACAGAGTTTGAAAACTGGAGTGCAGAAAGATCTTACAGAGAGCAGAGTTTGGAGACTGTATTGCAGAAGGACTGTTGCAGAGAGCAAAAGTTGGAGACTGGGGTCCAGAAGGTTCATTGCAGAGAGCAGAGTTTGGAGACTGGGGTGCAGAAGGAATTTCCAGAGAGCAGATGTTGGAGACTAGAGTGGAGAAGGACTGTTGCAGAGAGCAGATTTTAGAGACTGGGGTGCAGAAGGATTGTTACAGAGAGCAGGGGTTGGAGACTGAGTTGCGGAAGGACTGTTACAGAGAGCAGCGTTTGGAGACTGGGTGCAGAAGGACTGTTACAGAGAGCAGAGGTTGGAGACTTCCGTTCAGATGGATGTTACAGAGAGCAGAGTTTGCAGACTGCGGTGCAAAAGGACAGTTGCAGAGAGCAGATATTGGAGACTTGGGTGGAGAAGAATCATTGCAGAGAGAAGAGGTTGGAGACTGGGGTGCAGAAGGCCTATTACAGAGAAAAGAGGTTTAAGACTGAGGCGCAGGACTGTTTAAAAGATGAGAGTTTGGAGACTGAGGTTTAGTAGAATCATTGCAGAGAGCAGAGGTTGGAGACAGGCGTGCAGAATGATCGTTGCATAGAGCAGAGTTTGGAGACATTTGTGCAGAAGACCTGTTACAGAGAGGAGAGGTTAGAGACTGGGGTGCAGAAGGACTGTTATAGAGACCAGAGTTTGGAGACTGGGTTGCTGAAGTATCTTACAGAGAGCAGAGGTTAGAGACTGATGTGCAGGTGTACTTTAACAGAGAGCAGTGGTTGGAGACTGGGGTGCAAAAGAATCGTGGAGAGCAGAAGTTTCAGACTGAGGTACAGGTGGACTTTTACAGAGAGCAGTGATTGAAGACTGGGGTGTAAAAGGACTGTTACAGAGAGCAGAGTTTGGAGACTCAGGTGCAGAAAAACTGTTACAGGAAGCAGAGTTTGGAAATTAAGGTGCAGAAGGACCGTTACAGAGAGCAGAGTTTAGAGACTGTGGTATAGGACTGTTACCTAGATTAGAGGTTGGAGACTGGAGTGCAGAAGGACTCTTACAGAGAGCATAGCTTGGAGACAGAGGTGCAAAAGATAAATACAGAGAACAGATTTTGGAGACTGTGGTTCAGGCAGACTGTTACAGAAAGCAGAGTTTGGAAACTAGGTTGTAGAAGGACCTTTACGAAGAGCAGAGGATGGAAACTGCGAAACAGAAGGACTGTTGCAGAGAACAGATCTCGGAGACTGGCAGCAGAAGGACTGTTGCAGAGAGTAGATTTTAGAGACTGGGGTGCAGAAGGACTGTTACAGATAGCAGAGGTTGGAGACTGTGGTGCAGAAGGACTGTTACTGAGAGCAGAGTTTGGAGACTGGGGTCCAGAAGAATCGTTGCAGAGAGCGGAGTTTGGAGACTGGGGTGCAGAAAAAGTGTTTCAGAGAGAAGATGTTGAAGACTGGGGTGCAGAAGGAATGTTGCAGAGAGCAGATTTTAGAGCCTGGGGTGCAGAAGGACTGTTACAGAGAGCAGAGGTTGGAGACTGACGTGCAGAAGGACTGTTACAGAGAGCAGAGTCTGGAGATTTGGGTGTAGAAGGACTGTTACAGAGAGCATAGGTTGGAGACAGGGGTTCAGATGGATCTTACACAGAGCGGAGTTTGGAGACTGGGGTTCAAAACGACTGTTGCAGACAGCAGATGTTGTAGACTGGGGTGAAGAAGAATCCTTGCAGAGAGAAGAGGTTGGAGACTGGTGGGCAGAAAGCCTGTTACAGAGAGCAGAGTTTGGAGACTGGGTTGCAGAAGTTCTGTTACAGAGAGCAGAAGTTAGAGACTGTTTTGCAGAAGGACAGGTAAAAACTGCAGAGTTTAAAGACTGGGTTGCAGAAGGATCATGCAGAGTGAAGAGTTGGGAGACTGAGGTGCAGAACGACTGTTACAGAGAGCCAACGTAGGAGACTGGGGTGCAGAAGGGTCGTTGCAGAGAGCAGAGTTTTAAGACTGAGGTGCAGAATGACTGTTGCAGAGAGCAGATGTTGGAGACTCGGGTGCAGAAGGACTGTTACAGAGAGCAGAGGTTGGATACAGGGGTGAAGAAGCATCTTACAGAGAGCAGAATTTGGAGACTGAGGTGCAGAAGGACTGTTGCAGAGATCAGAGGTTGGAGACTGGGGTGCAGAAGATTCGTTGCAGAGAGCACATTATGGAGAGTGGGGTGCAGAAGGCCTGCTACAGAGAGCAGAGTTGGGAGACTGGTGTCCAGAAGGCCTGTTACAGAGAGGAGAGGTTGAAGACTGGGGTGCAGATGATTCGTTGCAGAGAGCACATTATGAAGTCTGGGGTTCAGAAGGCCTGCTACAGAGAGCAGAGTTGGGAGACTGGTGTTCAGAAGGCCTGTTACAGAGAGGAGATGTTAGAGACTGGGGTGCAGAAGGCCTGTTATAGAGAGCAGAGTTTGGAGACTGTATTGCTGAAGAATCTTAAGGAGAAAAGAGGTTGGAGACTGAGGTGCAGGTGGACTGTTACAGAGAGCAGTGGTTGGAGACTGAGGTACAGAAGAACCATGTAGAAAGAAGAGGTGTCAGACTGAGGTGCAGAAGTACTGTTACAGAGAGAAGAGGTTGGAGACTGAGGTGTAGAAGTACTGTTAGAAAGAGCAGAGTTTGGAGACTGAGGTGCAGAAGGACTGTTACAGAAAGCAGAGGTTCGAAATTGGGGTGCAGAAGGACCGTTACAAAAACCAGAGTTTGAAGACTGCGGTATAAAAAAAGTGTTACAGAGAGCAGAGTTTGGAGACTAGGGTGAAGAAGGAATGTTTCAGAGGGCACAGCTTTGAGACTCAGGTGCAGAAGGATAGATAGAGAGAGCAGAGTTTTGTGACTGGTGTTCAGAAGGACTGATATAGAGAACAGTGTTTGGAGACTGGGGTGCAGAAGAATCGTGCAGAGAGCAGAGGTTTCAGACTGAGGTACAGAAAGACTGTTACAGAGAGCAGAGGTTGGAGACTGAGGTGTATAAGGACTGTTACAGAGAGCAGAGTTTGGAGACTGAGGTGCAAAAGGAATCTTACAGAAAGAAGTGGTTGGAAATTGGGGTGCAGATGGACTGTAACAGAGACCATAGTTTGGAGACTGCGGTATAGAAAAACTGTAACAGAGAGTAGAGGTTGGAGACTGAGGTGCAGAATAATAGATACAGAGAGCAGAGGTTTGAGACTGTGTTTTAGAAAAATTGTACAGAGAGCAGAGGTTGGAGAGTGAAGTGCAGAAGGACTGTTACAGAGAATAGAGGTTGGAGACTTAGGTGCAGAAGAACCGATGCCGAGAAAAGAGTTTGGCGACTGAGGTGCAGAAGGATTGTTACAGAGAGCAGAGTTTGGAAACTGGGGTGCAGAAGGACTGTTGCAGAGAGCAAAGGTTGAAGACTGGGGTGCAGAAGGACTGTTGCAGAGAGCAGAAGATGGAGACTGGGCTGCAGAAAGAATGTTGAAGAGAGTAGATGTTGGAGACTGAGTTGCAGAAGTACTCTTAGAGAGAGCAAAAGTTGGAGACTGGGGTGCAGAAGGACTGTTGGACAGAGCAGAGCTAGAAGACTGAGGTGCAAAATTTTGTTACAAAGAGCAGAGATTTGACTCTGGGGTGCAGAAGGATCGTTGCAATAAGCAGAGCTTTGAGACAGGGGTGCAGAAGGATCTTACAGAGAGCAGAAGTTGGAGACTGAGTTGCAAATGGACTTTTGCAGAGATCAGAGGTTTGAGACTGTGGTGCACTAGGATCATTGCAGAGAGAAAAGGTTGGAGACTGGGGTCCAAAAGGCCTGCTACAGAGAGGAGAGTTTGGAGACTGGCGTGCAGAAGAGCTGTTACAGAGAGGAGAGGTTGGAGACTAGGGTGCAGAAGAACTTTTATAGTGAGCAGAGTTTCGAGACTGAGTTCCTGAAGGATCTTACAGAAAGCAGAGGTTGGAGACTGAGGTACAGTTGGACTGTTACAGAGAGCAGTGCTTGGAGACTGGGGTGAAGAAAAATCGTGCAGAGAGCAGAGGTGTTAGACTGAGGTGCAGATGGACTGTTACAGAGAGCAGAGGTTGGAGACTGAGGTGCAGAAGGATAGATACAGAGAGCAGAGGTTTGAGACTTGGTTTTAGAAGGATCCTACAAAGAACAGAGGTTGGAGACTGAAGTGAAGAAGAACTGTTACAGAGAGTAGAGGTTGGAGACTGAGGTGCAGAAGGACCATTGCAGAGAACAGAGTTTGGAGACTGAGGTGCAGAAGGATTGTTATAGAGAGCAGAGTTTGGAGACTGGGGTGCAGAAGGACAGTTGCAGAGAGCAAACGTTGGAGACTCAGATGCAGAAGGACTGGTACAGAGAACAAAGGTTAGATACTGGGGTGCAGAAGGATTGTTGCAGAGAGCATATTTTGGAAAATATGGTGCAGAAGGATTGTTACACAGAGCAGAGTTTGGTCCTGGGGTGTAAAAAGACTGCTACAGAGAACAGAGGTTGGTGACTGAGGTGCAAAAGGACTGATAAAGAGAGCAGAGGTTGGAGGCTGGGGTGCAGAAGAACTGATACACAAAGCAGATGTTGGAGACTGGGGTTCAGAAGGACCCTTACAGGGAGCAGAGTTTGGAGACTGCAGTAGAGAAGGACTTTTACAGAGAGCAAAGTTTGGAGACCGGGGTGAAGAAGGACTGTTGCAGAGAACAGAGGGTGGAGACTGGGGTGCAGAAAAACCGTTGCAGAGAGAAGAGGTTGGAGACTGAGGTGCAGAAAGTTTGTTACAGACAGCAGAGGTTGGAGACTGGGGTCCAGAAGGACTGTTGCAGAGACCAGAGTTTGGAGACTGAGGTGAAGAAGGATCGTTGCAGAGAGAAGAGGTTGGAGACTGCGGTGAAGAAGGCCTGTTACAGAGAGAAGAGATTGGAGACTGGGGTGCAGAAGGCCTGTTACAGAGAGCAGATTTTGGAGACTGGGGTGCAGAAGGAATGTTACAGATAGCACAATTTCGAGACTGTGTTTCACAAATATCTTACAGAGAGCATTTTGGAGACTGAGATTCAGAAGGACTATTACAGAGAGCTAAGGTTGGAAACTGGGGTACAGAAGGCTTGTGGCAGAGAGCAGAGTTTTCAGACTTAGGTGCAGAAGGACTGTTGCAGAGAGCAGATGTTGGATCCTGAGGTTCAGAAGGACTGTTGCAGAGAGCAGAGTTTTAGACCGGGGTGCAGAAGGATCGTTGCAGAGAGCACAGGATGGAGACTGGGGTGCAGAAGGCCTGTTACAGAGAGCAGAGGTTGAATACTGGGGTGCAGTAAGCCTGTTACAAAGAGCAGAGTTTGGAGACTGGGGTGCAGAAGGACTGTTACAGAGAGCAGAGTTTGAAGACTGGGGTGCAGTAGGCCTGTTACAGAGAGCAGAGTTTGGAGACTGGGGTGCAGAAGGACTGTTACAGAGAGCAGCATTTGGAGAATGCGTGGCAGAAGGATCTTACAGAGAACAAAGTTTGGAGACAGGGGTGCAGAAGGACTTTTACAGAGAGTAGAGGGTGGAGACTGGGGTGCAGAGGAAGTGTTACAGAGAGCAGAGTTTGGATATTGGGGTGCAGAAGAACTGTTACTGAGAGCAGAGTTTGGAGACTGGGGTGCAGAAGGACTGTTGCAGAGAGCAGAGTTTGGAGACTGAGGTGCAAAAGGACTGTTACAGAGAGAAGAGTTTGGAAACTGGGGTGTATGGGGACTCTTGCTGTGAGCAGAGATTCGAGCCTGGGGAGAAGATGGATCGTTGCAGAGAGCAGATGTTGGAGACTGGGGTGCAGAAGGACTGCTAAAGAGAGCAGAGGTTTGAGACTGAGGTGCATAAAGACTTTTACAGAGAGCAGAATTTGGAGACTAGGTGAAGAAGGATCGTTACAGAGAGCAGAGGTTGGAGTCTGTGTTGCAGAAGGACTGATACAGAGATCAGAGTTTGAAGACTGGGGTGCAGAAGGGCCATTACAGAGATCCAAGTTTTGAGTCTGTGGTACAGAAGGACTGTTACAGATGTTGTGCAGAAAGACTGATGCAGAGAACAGAGTTTGGAGACTGGGGTCCAGACGGACCATTTCAGAGAGCAGAGGTTCAAGAGGCAGTTGCAGAAAGATTGTTAAAGAGAGCAGAGATAGGAAACTGGGTTGCAAAATGACTGATCCATAAAGCATAGGTTGGAAAATGGGGATCAGAAGGCCTGTTACAGAGAGCAGCGGTTTGAGACTGAAGTTCTGAAGGTTCATTAAAGAGAGCAGAGTTTGGAGACTGAGGTGCAGTAGGACTGTTACAAAGAGGAGCGGTTGGAGACTGGGATGCAGAAGGATTCTTACAGAGAGCAGAGGATGGAGACTGGGGTGCAGTAGGAGTGTTACAGAGAACAGAGGATGGAGACTAGGGTGCAGAAAGAGCATTACAGAGAGCAGAGTTTGTAGATTGGTGACCAGAAGAACTGTTAGAGATAGCAGAGGTTGGAGAATAGGGTGCAGAAGGTCTGTTACAGAGAGCAGAGTTTGGAGACTGAGGTGAAGAAGAATTTTTACAGAGAGCAGATTTTGGACACTGATGTGCAGAAGGTGTGTTACAGAGAGCAGAGCTTGGAGACTGGGGTGCAGAAGGACTGTTGCAGAGAGCAGACGTTTGAGACTGGGGTGAAGAAGTATTGTAGCGGAGAGCAGAGGTTGGAGAATGGGGTGCAGAAGGACTGTGCATAGAGCAGATGTTTGAGACTGTGATGCAGAAGGATCGGTTCAGAGAGAAGAGCTTGGAGGCTGGGGTGCAGAAGGACTTTTGCATAGAGCAGAAGTTGGAGACTGAGGTGCAGAAGTACTGTTATAGAGAGCAAAGTTTGGAGACCGGGGTGAAGAAGGATCTTACAGAGAGGAGAGGTTGGAGACTGGGGTGCAGAAAAACTGTTGCAAAAAGCAGAGGTTTGAAAGTGAGGTGAAGAAGGACTGATACAGAGAGCAGAGTTTGGAATCTGGGGTGCAGAATAACTGATATGGAAAGTAGAGTTTGGAGACTGGGGTGCAGAAGGACTGTTGCAGAGAACAAAGTTTGGATACTGGGGTTCAGAAGGACCGTAGCAGAGAGAAGAGTTTGGAGACTGAGGTGCAGAAGGACTGTTATAGAGACAAAGTTTAGAGGCTGGGTGAAGAAGGATCTTACAGAGAGCAGAGGATGGAGACTGGGGTTCAGAAGGACTGTTGCAGAGAACAGTGGTTGGAGACTGAGGTGGAGAAGGATCATTGCAGAAAGAAGTGGTTGGAGACTGGGGTGCATTAGGCCTGTTACAGAGAGCAGATTTTGGAGACTGGGGTGCAGAAGCCCTGTTACAGAGAACAGAGGTTGGAGACTGGTGTGCAGAAGGATTGTTACAGATAGCAGAGAATGGACATTGAGGTGCAGAAGGACTCTTACAGAGAGCAGAGGTTGGAGACTGGAGTGCAGAAGGATCATTGCGGAGAGCAGAGGTTGGATTCTGAGGGCCAGAAAGATCGTTGCAGAGAGCAGAGGTTTCAGACTGTGGTGCAGATAGATTGTTACCGAGAGCAGAGGTTGGAGACTGGGGTGCAGATGGACAGTTACAAACAGCACAGATGAAGACTTGGGTGCAGAAGAAATGTTGCAGAGAGCAGAAGTTGGAGACTGGGGTGCAGAAGGACTCTTACTTAGAGCAGAGGTTGGAGACTGGAGTGCAGAAGAACTGATACAGAAAACTGACCTTGTAGACTGGGGTGCAGAAGGACCGTTACAGAGAGCAGAGTTTTGAGACTGTGGTACAGAAGGACTGTTACAGAGAGCAGAGTTAGAATACTGGTGTTCAAAAGGACTGATCCAGAAAGCATAGGTTGGAGAATGGGTTTATGAAGGCCTGTTACAGAGAGCAGCGGTTGGAGACTGAGGTGCTGAAGGTTCATTACAGAGAGCAGAGGTTAGACACTGAGATGCAGAAGGACTGTTACAGAGAGGAGCGGTTAGAGACTGGGGTGTAGAAAGATTCTTACAGAAAGCAGAGGAAGGAGACTGGGGTGCAGAAGGACAGTTGCAGAGAGCAGAGGATGGAGACTGAGGTGAAGAATGATCACTGCAGAGAGAAGATTTTGGAAACTTGGTTGCAGAAGGCCTGTTACAGAGTGCAGAATTTGGAGAGTGGGGCTCAGAAGGTTTGTTACAGAGAATAGAAGTTGGAGACTAAAATGCAGAAGGATCGTTTCAGAGATCAGAGGTTGGAGACTGGGGTGCAGAAGGACCGTTACAGATTGGAGAACTTGGAGATTGAGGTGGAGAAGGATCTTGCAGAGAGCAGAGGATGAAGACTGAGGTGCAGAATGATAGCTACAGAGAACAGAGTTTGGAGTCTGGGTTGCAGCAGGACAGTTACAGAGAACACATGTTGGAGACTGGGGTCCAGAAGAAATGTTGCAGAGAGCAGAGTTGTGAGACTGGGGTGAAGAAATACTGTAGCGGAGAGCAGAGGTTGGAGACTGGGGTGCAGAAGGACTGTTGCAGACAGCCGATGTTGGAGACTGGGATGCAAAAGAATCCTTGCAGAGAGCAGAGGTTGGAGACTGGGGTGCAGAAGGACTGTTGCAGAGAACATAGTGTGGAGACTTGGGTGCAGAAGAACCGTTACAGAGAGCAGAAGTTGGAGACTTGGGTGCAGAAGGACTGTTGCATAGAGCATAGGTTGGAGACTGAGGTTAAGAAGGATCCTTGCAGAGAGAAGAGGTTTGAGACTGGGATTCAGAAGGCCTGTTACAGAGAGCAAAGATTAGAGACTAGGGTGCAGAAGGCCTGTTAAAGAGAGGTGAGTTTGTAAACTGAGGTGCAGAAGGACTGTTAAAGATAGCACAATTTCCTGACTGGGTTGCAGAAGGATATTACAGAGAGAATTTTGTAGACTGAGGTCCAGAAGGACTTTCACAGAGAGCAATGATTGGAAACTCGGGTGCAGAAGGATTTTTGAAGAGAGCCGAGTTTTCAGACTGAGGTGCAGATGGACTGTGTCAGAGAGCAGATGTTGGATCCTGGGATGTAGAAGGACCGTTGAGGAGAGCAGAGGTTGGAGCCTGGGGAGTAGAAGGATCGTTGTAGAAAGCATATGTTGGAGACTGGGGTGCAGAAGGACTATTAAAGAGAGCAGAGGTTGGAGACTGAGGTGCAGAAAGATCATTTCTGAGTGCAGAGGTTTGAGAGTGGGGTGCAGAAGGACTGTTACAGATTGCAGAACTTGGAGACTGAGGAGCAGAATGACTTTCACAGAGAGGAGAGGTTGGAGACTGGGGTGCAAAAGGATTCTTACAGAGAGCAGAAAATGGAGATGGGGTGTAGAAGGATCGTTGCAGAGAGCACGGGTTGGAGAATGATTTGCAGAAAGATCGCTACAGAGAGCAGAGGTTGGAGACTGGGTTTCAGCTGGACAGTACAGAGAGCACAGGTTGGAAACTTGGGTGCAGAAGAAATGTTGCAGAGAGCAGAGTTTGGAGACTGGGGTGCAGAAGTACTGTAGCAGAGAGCATACGTTTTAGACTTGGGTGCAGAAGGACTGTTGCAGAGAGCAGTTGTTAGAGACTGGGATGCAGAAGGATCGTTGCAGAGAAGAGGTTGGACACTGCGGTTTAGAAGGACTGTTTCAGAGAGCAGAAGTTGGAGACTGAGGTGCAGAAGAATCGTTGCAGAGAGAAGAGGTTGGAGACTGGGGAGAAGAAGGCCTGTTACAGAGAGCAGAGTCTGGAGACTGGGGTGCAGAAGACCTGATACAGAGAGCAGAGGTTGAAGACTGGTGTGCTGAACGATCCATACATATAGAACAGTTTGGAGACTGGAGTGCAGAAGGATTGTTGCAGACAGCAGAGGTTTAAGACTGAGGCTTAGAAGGACTGTTACAGAGAGCAGAGGTTGGAATCTGAGGTGCTGAAGGACTGTTAAAGAAAGCAGAGGTAGGCAATTGGGGTGCAGAAGGACCGTTATAGAGAGCAGAGTTTGGAGACTTTGGTGCAGAAGAATTGACTGGGGTGTAAAAGTATCCTTGAGGCGAGCAGAGTATGGAGAATTGGGTGTAGAAGGACTGTTACAAATAGCAGAGTTTGGAGACTAGGGATTAGAAGGACTTTTTCAGAGAGCAGATGATGGAGACTTGGGTGAAGAAGAACTGTTGCATAGAGCACAGGATGGAGACTGAGACTGAGGTGCAGAAGGATCGTTGGAGAGAGCAGTTTTTGGAGACTGTGTTGCAGAAGGACTGTTACTGAGAGCACAGGTTGGAGACTTGGGTGCACAAGGACTTTTACAGAGAGCACAGGTTAAAGACTGAGGTGCAGAAAAACTGTTGCAGAGAGCAAAGTTAGAAGACTGGGGTGCAAAAAGAGTGTTGCAGAGAGCTGAAGTTGGAGACTGAGGTGCAGAAGGACCCTTACAGAGAGCAGAAGTTTGAGACTGGTGTACAGAGGAGTGTTACAGAGAGCAGAGGTTGGAGACACGTGTGTAGAAGGATCTTACAGGGAGCATAGGTTCGAGACTGGGGTGCAAAAGGACTGCTGCTAAGAGCAGAGGTTGGAGACTGGGGTGGAGAAGGATCATTGAAGAGAGAAGAGTTTGGAGACTAGCTGCAAAAGGCCTGTTACATACAGCAGAGGTTAGAGACTGGGTGAAGAAGGCTTGTTACACAGAGTAGTTCTTGGAGACTGGGGTGCAGAAAAACAGTTACACAGATCAGAGTTTGGAGACTGTGTTGCAAAAGAATCTTACAGAGAGCAGA